>NW_006159442.1:1612437-1627812 GCF_000334495.1 Tupaia belangeri chinensis | reverse complement strand
ATGTACTGGCCAGAGAGAGAGAGAAAGTGGGAAAGCACTTCCCACCAAGGGGAAATGGCCATGCTACAATCCCGTCTCCATTTTCCTCTTGGGATTTTGGGCATGTGCACACACATGCCCAGCATGTTTTTCAAGTCACTGGGTCTGGGATTTAAACCATAAGTCAGTCATGTGAGATTCAGCTGCCTGAATCACTGGCTGGCTGTAGAAATACATTTTTAAAGTATTATCAACTCACTGGTAATCACTGTTGATATTAATTTCCTTTTTTTTTTTTTTTTGGAGAGATTTTCGCTATAGGGCGCGTGCGCTCGCCAGACAGAGAGAGAGAGACATAGAGACAGAAAACGAGAAATCACCCCCCGGGGGATGGTCACACCACAATCCCTTCTCCTCCATTCTCCTCTCGGGATCTTGGGCACGCATGCACACGCGCCCGGTGTGAGTTTTAAGCCACCGGGTCCGGGACACGAACTGCGGTTGACTACGTGGGAGTCCAGCGACATAGCCATTACGCTAACTGCTGGTTCCCTGTTGATATTAATTTCCAAATTTTTTCTAGGTATATATTTATATATTTGAGATCTTACACTATATAACATTTTGCAGTTGGCATTTTTTAATACCATCTCATAAATAATTTTCCTTGCTATGATAATTATTTTAAAATGTGAATGATTTTATAATAATCCATTTTATAGACACACCATAATTTAAATCACTCACCTTTTGAGGTACATTGTTTCGATATTTTTATTAGCATTTATTTACTGGTATAACTTACTCTCTAAAGAATGTCCTTTAAATTTTTCTCAGTCTATATTTCTGATCACCTTTTAAAAATTATATACTTAATTTCATTTATTATTATTAGTTTAATATGACTGGAGAGAGACAGAGCCAGAGAGAGAGGAAAAGTGAGAAAGCAGCAAGCCTACAGGTTCTGGACTTGAACTGCTGTTGGCCAAGTGGGAGTCCAGTTCCTTAGCCACCATGCCACCTGCTGGCCCCTATTTCTGATTACTTTTTAAAATTAAAGACCTTGGGGGCCGGCAGGTGGCATGGTAGTTAAGGGTGCTGGACTCCCACATGGTCGACTGGGGTTCAAGTCCCATAACTGGCAGCTTGCTTTCTCTCTCTCTCTATCTCACTCTCTCACTCTCTCTTACCCTCGCTTTGTCTCTTTCTGGTCAAATTAAATAAATAAATAAAGTTAAATAAAATATTTTTTTTAAAAAAAGAGATAGGGGCTGGCAGGTGGCATGATGATTAAGGATGCTGGACTCCCACATGGCTGACCACAGTTTGAGTCCTGGTATTGACAGCTTGCTTTCTCACTCTCTCTCTCTGGTCAAATTAAAATAAATAAATACAGTTAAATACAATAATAACAATAATAAATCTTAAAAAAGAGAGAGAGATAAATCCTTAAAGCAGAATTATCAGGTCACAGAGTCTGAGCATTTTCAAGATTCTCGAAACACTTAAAGGAAGTCCTAAACTGCCTTCCGGAAAGGTCATATAATTTATATTCCCCTCTTCACTTCTGTGGTAGCAGGTATATCAATGTTTCTCTTTTTTTCTAATTTGATAAACTCGAGGCTATATCTGATGATTTTATTTTTGACTTCTTAGATTACTTTTTTGGCTAAAAAGCTTTCTTACGTGTATTAGCCAGACATTCGTATTTTCTCTTTTGTAAATTATCTATTAAGAACTCTTACCCACTTTTCTATTTCTTTTTCTTATTGATTTGCATGGATGCCTTATATATAGTAAGAATATTAACCTTTGCCTGTCAGGTATGTGGCTAATGTTTTTCAGTTTATTGTTTGTTTTTAACTTTTTTAAGCATCTAAATGTTTAAAATTTTTGCGTATCTAGTATGTTAGTCTTTTACTTTGTGGTTCTCTATTTCTTATTTTATGCTTTGAAAATTATTTCAGTGTAGGAATCAAATAAATTTTCACTTACATTTTATAGTTTTCTATACTTTTTAAGTATTATAATTTTAATGTGTATGATGTTTATTTTACATTATAATGTGAAATGAGGGTTCAGATGTTTCCCAGCCCCAAGAGACCCAATGTTTGTAAAATTTCACGTGAGTAATCCATTCCTTCTTCCCAATTTGTAATACCTCTTTCATTAGCTATTAGGTTCTTATTAAGTTGCAGATTTTATAATCTGTGAAGTGGAAATTATAACTAATTACAGATGTCCCAGAGATAGCATGAAAATAGAAGGAGAAATATTTATGTGAAATGATTTCTCAAATGTTGAAGCATTCTCCAAATGCTTGGATGACTAATAAATCCCTTTTTTAAAAAGAATTATTTTATTTAACTTTATTTATTTATTTATTTATTTATTTTAATTTGACAAGAGTGAGAGAGAGAGTGAGAAAGTGAGAAAGTAAGCTCCCAGGTCTGGGACTCAAACCGTGGTTGGCCATGTGGGAGTCCAGCACCCTCAACTACCATGCCACCTGCTGGCTCCTAATGAATCCTTTTTTTTAAAAAAAAATAAAATATCTTCTGGGCTGGCAGGTGGTGTGGTAGCTGGTCCGCTGGACTCCTGCATGGCTGACTGTGGTTTGAATCCCAGACCAAGTGGCTTGCTTTCTCACTTTCTCTCTCTCTCTGGTTAAAAATGAATAATAATGGTAAATAAAATGGAATAAAAATGTTTTTTAAAAAGATTAAAAAAGATCTATCTTCTCCATGAGCAAGAGAGACAGACAACTTCCCAAACAGGGTTTGACATGGCGATCTATCCTTAGTCTTTTTTCTTTTTTTCTCTTTTTTCGGAGAGGCTTTTGCTATAGGGCGCGTGCGCTCGCCAGCAAGAGAGAGAGAGACCGAAAGTGAGAAATCACCCCCAAGGGGAGATGGCCACGCCGCAATCCCTTCTCCTCCATTCTCCTCTCAGGATCTTGGGCACGCATGCACATGTGCCCTGTGTGAGTTTAAGCCACTGGGTCTGGGACTCAAACCGCGCTCAACTACATGGGAGTCCAGCGACATAGCCATTACGTTAACTGCTGGTTCCTATCCCTAATCTTTAGCTGGCCCCGGGTCATGGGTACATGCCTGAGTGGCATAACCAGGGAGGTCTCTGAACTTGAACTGGGAACCTTGCAATGAGGGATTGCTTTACACAGTGTTGCACTGAATGCTTACCATTTTCCTAAAGAAAAAATGTACACGACAACATGAAGCTGACTGAGTACCTAGGGTCTGAGTTACTGTGAGGGTTTCAAGGGCCTCTATCTTTTCTTCTTTGCTCACATTCAAATCTTGTCAAAACTAGAAGAAATGAATTTTTTTCCCACCAAATCTTATAAAGATGGATAGGGAATTAGTTCTCTTGGGAGTGGTTAGGAGGACACAGTACCAGAGAAAATTAACAGCAGAAATTAAGTTCAGGCATTGTCTAGAGATTTCAATTTTCTTGTATTTTCCAAGATGAGAATTGACTATATTCAATAGTTCAGACAACTGAGCAAGGACTTGTTGAGGTCTTGCCATGAGCCTTGTTTTGGGGCTAACTGCTGTGTGTTGAGGGACAGAAACTTGCATTCAGGAAAAAGCCAAGTGAACTAAGGTAACATATGACCAGCATCCAAAAGGGGGCCGCAGAAGAGCCATGAGAATGACAAGTGCTCCAGGTGATGGGAAATAGACATCCAAACAAAGCAAAAAAATACCATTTTAGAAAAGAAGAAGAAATGACGGCAGTATGTAGTCTGGGATTAAGAATAAAGACAACCTGACACCAAGTTTAGGCCCATTCTCCTGGGGAGCCGACATAAATGGTGTTCTTCTCCCAAAGCATCCTCACCACTGGAAAGGCTCCCCCACATCAAGGATAACTTACGTGATGGGCAGATTTGTTTGTCAATTCTAGAAAGCTATTTCCCATGAGCCAACATTTAGGGATGGGAATAGGCTTGAGGAAAGAAGATAGGGAAGGGAAAAAGGGGAAATCATGGAAAAACGGCCACATATTTCTGTGGCATTTTATTTTATCATAACAGACTATTAAATGAAAGTGATTTTCACAGTATAGCATGTTTTGGGACCAGCAGGTGGCATGGTGGTTAAGGTGCTGGACACTCACACATGACTGACCACTGTTTGAGTCCTGGACCTGGCGGCTTGCTTTCTTGCTTTCCCTCTTTCTTTCGCTCTGGTCAAATGAAAATAAATGAATGCATACAGAAAATTAAATAAATAATTCTTAAAAAAGAAGATAGCATGTTTCAAATGTTTAGTAAGATCTGGGCTGATATATTCCTACTAACTTGATCTGTGAGATGTTTTGTTTTTGTTTTTGTTTTTTGTTTTTTTGACTTATCTTTTTCTTTTTTTAAGATTATTCATTTCTTCTATGAGAGAGAAAGAAAAGAAAAAGAAAGAGAAGAAGAAAAAGAAAGAAACAGGCATCCCCCACTAGAGTCTTGATGAAATCTACCTCCAGTCTCAGCAGGCCCAATTATAGGTATGTGTGTGTACACCCGGTGTGCTCAGGAAGGTCCCAGGATATGAACTCAGGACATTTCCCAAATGGGCCCAGCTGTGTTACTGCTGCGCCACCTCCTGGACCTCTCACTTGGGTTTAGGCAGCGCCCAAGAAGGAAAAATGCCTTACACTTAAATTTTCCTATGGATCGAACCACAACCATAGACTGTAATGCAAACCACAGGGTTCTGACGCTTACAGTCATCCTGCTTTCCTGACTGTTCTTCCATTTCAAAACAAAACCAAGTCCTGTGGCTCAGCATTCAGAAAGCTGTGAGTCTAGACAGGGGACTATTAAGTGGGTTTATTTTTTTCCCCATGGAGGACAATGGTAAAAGATCTAGTATCCACACCGTGTAGCTCTTTGTGTGTGTGTGTGTGTGTTTGTTTCTTTTTTCCTCTGTCGTCCTTAAGGATGATGCACAACGTGTGAATATGGCCCACATTTGAGGGCTAATTATGATTCTCCAGTGAGTGCGTTGCATTTTGGAGGAAGTCTTAAACGAGCACTTATGCCATAATGCCTCTGAGCGCACCACTGTGGATTTGGGGGAAGACTCTGAGTCCTGCCCAGGAGTGGCCTCCTCCGACACTGCTCCCACAAGCACTTTTATCACCAAGTTATTAGACCATTATGGTCTACGACTGTCTTTTACCGCCTCTGATTTTTTTCTGTTGTCAGATGCGAGGAAAGTGATGTGTAATACGATCCCAAATGCTCTTGTTTGTTTTAATCTACTGTTTTAATATATTATGGCTTCCTGCCATTACCCATCTCTGGCAGGGCCCTAGGGCCCCTTGGAAGCAGCTTGAACCTGGAATGTGTGGGGCACTTCGGGGCTTTGGTGCAATGAGTGGGCATGTACAGTCCTGGTGGGTGGGGGCTCGGGGCTGGGGACAGACCTAGAAGCTGGGTCCAGAGGTCTAGGAGTAGCCTGGAACCTGGGCAAGTGGGACTGGCCCTTCAAAAGATCTCTGCCAATATGTGAGCTCTTGTGGGTGCTCATGTGAATTTGGGGTCCAAAGCTTTCCCCCACACTGAAGGTTTGGAGTGAGTTTAGGGCAGATTCCAAAAATTCAGCTTGGCAAAGTTGAGTAGATATACCACGAAGAAGTGCTTCGAAATAAATGTTCATAGGGTGTGGTACGACCCTGGGTCTGTAGTGGATGCCGATTACACAAAAGCCCGAAAACAGAAATCTTGGTTCTGTCTCTCACTGGGAAAGGTCCTCACAGCCCAGGGCTGCTTGATCTTTCATCTCTAAAATGAGGCATGAGAGCAGGTCTTTTATCATCCCCAGTCTGTCCTGCAGACTCTGTGTCCTCCGCAGCCTTCCGGATACCTTGATTTAGGCAGTAGTTCCTCTGCCATCACACGAGGAACCGTTGGCTTTTGAAGACGAGTGTCCAGCGAGTTGAGAATGGTCATGTGCAGGGCTATCTGCTTTTGTGATCCTCACCAAAGTCATTCAGGAATGTTCTCTGGCCTGTTCTGCATGTTGAGGTAGTTGCTGGCAGAGGAGTGGATCACTCCCATTGCTTTTTTTTTTTTTGTAGAGGTTTTTGCTATATAGTGCATTTGCTCACCAGAAAGACAGAGAGAGATAGAGAGACAGAAAGCAAGAAATCACCCCCCAGGGGGGATGACCACGCCACAATCCCTTCTCCTCCATTCTCCTCTCGGGATCTTGGGCATGTACACACACATGCCCAGCACACCACTGGGTTCGGGACTCAAACCACGGTTGACTACATGGGAGTCCAGTCACATAGCTATTACACCAACCGCTGGTCCCAAACCCCTCACTGGCTTTTGACACCAACATATCCTTCATTTAGTCAGTTAACTAATTTTATCTAGTACTAACCCAGTCGTCAGCTCATGTCCTCCCCATATGAGCCCCTGTGAAACATGCAGGGAGAGTGTTTATGTCCTCTTTGCAGACGTGGTGACTGAGGCTCTGAACATCAGGGAACCGTCACCAGAACTGAGAGCTACTCAGAGACTAGAGTTTACTTCCCTTCATGGTTAGGCTAGGGTTTTGTTATAGCATAGATAACAAAACACAGCAAAACCCTTACTCTTCCATTCTAGACTGTCACTGGACAGTCTTCAAGAGAAGAAGGAAGTAAGGGGTTGGCTATATCTCTAAACATCCCATCACATTGTTTCAACCTAAGAACTCTGGAGAGGAAAACTATACACACCCATGTGCCTGGGCTCTGTTTAAATTTCCAAGGAGATGAGCTGGCCCTGTAGCATGGTGATTAAGGGAACTAGATCCAACACTGTCAGCCAATGTTCAAATTCCGGCCCTGGCAGCTTGAAAACCCACACTAGGCATGCGTGCATATGTGCCCCAAATCTTGATGGGATGGAGTAATAGGAGAGAAGGATTTCTGTATGCACCCATGGGGGGATTTCATTCTCTTTCACCCTCTGTCTGGCAAGCACACACATTCTTTTGTAATAAAAATAAATAAGTAAATAAATAAATAAAACTTCATTGAGATGGATCATCAAGTATCAGTGTAAAAGTCTATGCTTTGGCCACAGGTAGCAATAAAAAGTCTGTCACAAAAATCACACCAGAAGGTAAAATAAACTCCTGCTTATTATCTTACACACAAAAAAGACTTTGGGGGAGGAGGAACATTTCTCTTAAAGATAACTGACCTTTTGGCTCAAGATGGCAGATGAATACTACATCTTAGTGAAAATCTCTAAAAATGAAAAATTCATAACAGCACTAAGAATGGAAGTAGGGAGAGCCTCAAGTAGCCCAGAGATTCTAATTTCTCTAAGAGATTCGATGAATAAACCAAGACACAGCTGTGTCCAGGAATGACTGAAACTGCTGGAGAAGGCTAAGGCTCCTCGTGTGGTACAGGTGCTCTACAGCCAAACCCTGTCAGGGCCTGCCCCGCAGTGTAGTGTGGTGTAATCTTACTGACACACAGACAGCCAGATCCCACAACGCTGACCATGACTCAAATCTTGGTTTGAAAAATACACCAGGCACATGTGTATATGCCCCAGCTCCTAATGAGATGGAAAAATGGAGGAAAAAGGACTATAATATAACCATGCCTCATGCTCCCATTGGAAGGTACTCTCTCTCTCTCTCTTTCTGATGAACTCTTATGCCTTCTGGTAATTAAAGAGAGAGAAAAGATTTAAGTCAAAGTAAGATGTCATTAAAAAAATTAAAAACTTTTTAAAAATATTGGCATTTAGTAGGGGGCATGAGCTCAAGGAAGTGCCAATGCTCAAGAACGGAGGGCACTCTCAACCGTCACAACTGCCCCAGTTCGGGAGAGAGCTATGCCAGGTGTGGAAATGCACACCCTCCTAGAGGACACTCACCATGGTTTCTATGTCAATCAACCCAATGTTTCACTCATGAATATAAGCTGGCAATCCAAAATCAATAGACACTGAAGGAAACAAGATGCACACAAGAGACAAGTAACATGAAAAATAACACCCAAAGGGGAAAAAGACCTCAGAAATGAAGAAAAGTTTGAAAAAGTCTGATTCGAGGGCTGGCCCTATAGTCTAGTTTAAGGGAGTCAGATCCCATATGGCTGCCCACAGTTAAAATGCCAGTGTTGGCACCTTGAGAAACATGCTGGACACATGTACGTGTATGCCCCAGATCCCAACGGATAGAGAGATGGTGGAGAAGAGTCGTGGCATGACCACACCCCATCGGAGAGTGCTTCCTCCCACCTCCCTTCTCTCTCTGTCTCTCCCTGGCAGGTGCACATACCCTCTCACAATTATAAAAGATATGAACAGAGTCTTAAGAGTCAAGATCTTGCATCCATAAAATAGGAACAGACTGCCACAAATAAACCTCCACAAAACAAAAAAAGAATTGCTGAAAATGAAAGCTATGATTGCCAAGATAAAAACAAAAAAGTAACACAATGGCTGAAGTTGCATTTGATAAATATCTCTGAGTGCACAGAGACAAATGGTGAAAAGATAAAAAGTATAAGGGAAAAATGAAGAGACAAAGTATCTGCCCAAGAGACCTTGCATTTAAGTGAAGACAGGTTCAGAAAGAAACGCATGGAGAGA
Organism: Tupaia belangeri chinensis; assembly: GCF_000334495.1. Lineage (NCBI taxonomy): Eukaryota > Metazoa > Chordata > Mammalia > Scandentia > Tupaiidae > Tupaia > Tupaia belangeri. The sequence goes on along the minus strand of NW_006159442.1, from coordinate 1,619,201 downwards.
GGAAGCGAGCATAAACACTATAGTAGTGTATGTCTAGCAATGAAAAAAAAACACATTTTTTAAAAGTTATTTTTCTATGAGAGAAGGAGAAAAAGAGAGAGAAACCACTCCTGACAGGGTCTTCCTGCCACAGGGTCTTCAGGCCTGTATCTATGCCTGGGCTGGGAGAAAGTATAACTTTTGAGATTCAAAAGGCACACTGAGTCCTGAGCCAGTAAGTGAACAAACGCCCATATACTTAGGTGAAGCAATACACCCCACAAAGATAAAGAGGTGAGTCTAGACCCGTGCTGTCCAATAGCTTAGCCAAAGGCTACCTATGGCCACCACGCACTGGAGATGTGGCTACTCCAGACTGAGAGCTGTGGCCAGCATAAAATACACAGTGCAAATATACATTAGACTGCACAGACTCAGCATGAGAAAAATAGTGTAAGTACCTAAATAATAACTTTTAAGATACTGATTACATGTTGAAATAGTATTTAACAATGGGTTAAATAAAATACACTATAAAATTAATTTTACCTGTTTTCACTTTTTAAAATATGACTTCTAGAAAAAAAATTTTTTTAAATAGGTTTTTGCTATAGGGTATGTGCGCTCACCAGAAAGACAGAGAGAGACAGAGAGACAGAAAGTGAGAAATCACCCCCCGGGGGGATGGCCATGCTGCAATCCCTTCTCCTCCATTCTCTTCTCTGGATCTTGAGCATTCATGCACAAGCGCCCAGCATGAGTTTAAGCCACCAGGTCTGGGACTTGAACCATGGTTGACTACATGGGAGTCCAGCCACATAGCCATTACACCAACTGCTGGTCTCTCTAGAAAAATTTTAATGACTTGTTTGGCTTTATATTTCTTTTGTACAGTGCTGTTCTGGAAGAATGGGGAGGGCAGGGAGATTTTTAACAAAACAATGAGTCTGATAGGTGTCAGACTTCTCATCAAAATGTCAGAGGAAGAATATAATGGTTTTTAAATTTCTGAGGGGAAAACAGATCTTAAATACAGTATTTAATATCCAGCCATCTATCAATTAAACATGAAGGTTAAAGAAACACTTTTCCAGCCATACTAGACTCAGAATTAATTCAAGATCTTTATCTACCAAACAACCATCCAGAGAGAAGCATTCCTGTCCAAAAAACAGTCCTACTCTTACAGATTAAAAATCAAAATGTGTCTTAGGAATCACCTCTGCTCCGGGTCTGGAAATACAGACCAAGTTAGAACATGAATTCAGAGGGTTTTGTGAATAATTTCTTCAAAAATTAGAAGCTGGGAGATTTTAGAGCGATGAAGAAGACTTAGGTAGTGGTTGTTATTGTTGTTTTCTCAACAGAAAAAGGAAACACCATTAGAAATATAAGAAAAATATGGAAAAACGACAAGAAAGTTGTGGTTCAAACATAAACCTAGCAAAAGTATTACCTGATTTTGAGCAACTGATAGAATGTAAGAAAAAATAATTCAGTTGACCTTATTCTTGGGACATTCTTCTTTGAGTGGATCAGCTAATAATGTATTTTCATATTTCTTTTTTATTTTTTTTTGGAGAGGTTTTTGCTATAGGGCGTGTGCGCTTGCCAGAGAGACAGAAAGTGAGAAATCACCCCCCCCCAGGGGGGATGGTCATGCCACAATCCCTTCTCCTCCATTCTTCTCTCAGGATCTTGGGCACGCACATATGCCTGGTGTGAGTTTAAGCCACCGGGTTTGGCACTTGAACCATGGCCCCCTACATGGGAGTTCAGTGACATAGCCATTATGCCATCTGCTGGTCCCTCATATTTCTTTTTTAATGGATCTGATCACACCATTTCTTCAGTGACTAATATTATTCAACCATATTTACACAATCATAAATAATTGGTTACTAATTTCAATTTTAATAATCAGAATAGGAGACTTGCTTATAGCTCTAGACTAAAATGTGTATACGATAACAGATACTACATAGGCAATGTTCCGGCTGGTGGAATTCAAGGTGGAAGGGCAATGTAGGGGTGCAACTTTCATTTTATTTGGGATGAGACAAGAGGCATTGTAGAAAAAATAGAGCAAAAACAGAGGATTATTTAAAAATATAAAGTCATGTATATTATTTAAAGTATAAATAACTGGAGAACTAAACCCACTAAGATAACTAATAAAGCTCAGAATAGGGAGAGATGGAAAAGCTGTAAGTAAACTAAATTCTTCCTCTATTAAAGAGAGAGGAAATGACTTGATGTTATTGAATGCTAGTAAGTCAAGAAATCAAGATCTAAGCATATAATATGTTATATTGAAACATGGTGCTAATTTATCAGAAGAATTAAAAAAAAAAAAAGTGTAGGTCAGCCTGTGACCAGGTGATTAAGGTGACTGGGTCCCATGTGGCTGACCTGCAGTTTGAGTACTAGACCAGCAGATTGAAAAGCATGCCAGATATGAGTGTGTGCAGGCCTCAAAACCTGAAACGAGGGGAAAATGGAGGAGAAGGAATTACAGTGTGACCATTCCCCATGGAGGATGCGTTATCACTTTCCCTTTCTTGCTCTCTCTTTGGCAAGCATACATGCCTTCTGGCAAATTAAAAAATAAACGTAAATAGTAAAAATAAAAGCAACAAAAATTAAAAGGGTTCCCCCCGAAGTGTGGAAACCCTTTTAGGTGGGATAGGTGAGATAGGGAGTTTACTTTTTATTTACTATCAGTCTTTACAGTTTGAATTTTTAAACATCATGCACATACTATTTTATGAGATTTTTGAAAATATGTTTATTTCAAAATAATGTTAGCAATCGATGTAAAGAAAGTCTTAACTGTTCTAAGAGTGGTTCTTCCCTGCTGGTGACATTTGCTAGCTTGAGTCTTTCCTAATGATATATCTACTTGTCCTTTGGGGGTCCCTACTCTGTGGCTGAGTTCCTGTTCTTTGGCTTGACACGCTCCATCATCCTAAATCAACGTGTGCACTTAACAGTGCTATTTAAGCCTTAATAAATATTGTATCAACATTCATGGGGGAGCTCTTATATAAGAAAAGGACTTTTCTTGTCAAGGCATTGTGTGTGTATGTGTGTGTGTATGTGTATATGCCAAGAGATGGACACAGAGAGGAAGCAAATTTTCACTAAGACTTTTAACAACTTAATGGATAAATTTAGAGCATTCTTATTAATTTTCTCAGGAATGGGAGAAAATCAAGCATTCTCTAGGTTACCAGGACTCATGCTCCTGGCAACAAGCAGATCTGACTTATTCTGTCTTTTCATTTGGCTTCTGGCCCTCAAATGTTCTCAGCAACATGGCCACTCAGAGCCATAGTATGGAGGCACTTCTCAGAGTCTTCCTACAAAAAGAGAAATCCTTGTCTCTCCACTCCAGGTGGCAAGAAGACCTGTCCAGGCTATGGAATGTGTTGATCCACCAGAAGCTACCTCTCCATGCCTGGAACTAGAGACTTAGGGCCCCATTCCTCAATCCAATAGATCCATGCCCAGTTCTCCACCAATGAGCTTGCTGCCAACACTTCCTGACCTCGCTTTTTATTGGATGGTTCTTGGCTCCCCTTCTCCTTGGGCTTGACCCTTCCCATTTTCATTGTTTCCCAGTTCCCTCTAAACCTCATGCTTCTCCTCATTTAAAGGCCAATCCTATACAAACTCTTGATCTTTGACCTAGTTTTTGCCAAGTGGTGGGAATAAGCATATGGTTTTCCATGGTAACTACTACGAAAGTATTAAACTATGTTGGCCTAACATAGTTTATACTCCCACACTTAGATTCCTATGGCTAAGTCGAAATTGTACATGTTAGGCTGTTTTCCTGACCTGGTTGCTAAGTTATAGCCAAGCACGCTAGTCACACTTCAGTCAATGACAGAAAGCCCACCTTTTAGGTTGTTTGTGCAGACTACCATTCACCTGTAACCAAACCAGTTGTTTTTCTATCACATTCATTCACTTTCATTTTTGTGTGTCATTTTCCCTTTCCTGGAACTGAAACACTGAGTTGACCACGAGGGTAGCAGAGTTGTCTGGAAGTCTGGGGACAACTGCCTGATTTAAATGGGATTAAGATTTGCTCAATTAAAACTCTATTAACATTCTCAGATGAGCAAAACCTGAAAGAATTTACCAACACCAGACCAGATCTCCAAGAAGTTCTCAAGGGAGTGCTATACTAGGAAAATTAAATACAGACACATAGAAATAAGAGTTAAAAAATTTAGAAAATGGCCAACTTAATCTTAGGGACAAGTCTGGAGTTGAATATTATATCCCAGAATTTAATCAGGAAGATTGAACCACAATAGAAGGTAGATTAAATACATGAGACTGAACTGGTGTAATAACATTTTATGACTTTTGACTAAAACATTGCTGATTTTCTTCTAGGTTTTGCTTTCCAGTTTTAAGGACTTTTGTCCTTCCTTGAGCTGTCAATAGATTCATGTACCTACTGTTGGAACAGAATCCTGTTTCCTGGCATTAAGTTTTAAACAAAGTTCCTTAGCATTTCTTTGATTTATTAAAGTTAAAACTGCTTTTCTTGAAATTACAAGCTGAACTTACTATTGAAAGTAGTTAGATTATTTAAGAAAATGTGTGTGTGTGGGGGGAAGGAATGGAAAACAACTGTACACACCAGAGATAGTGTGGGAGGAGGGTGTTAAAGGGGTGAAAAAAATACACTTACACACACACACACATATGTGTATGAAACTAGAAATGGAAAATTATTGACAATAACATACATGATTAAGTCACTATGCAGTATATTCCAGATGGGAAATCACATTTTGTATGCTGTGACGATGCTGAGGGAATGAATATAAATGAATTAATTTTAAAAGTTTCAAAAAAAAAAAGCTTATGGAAATACGTGTAATGGGAAAACTATGTATGAATTTCAAAAATTTTTTGTGCCAAAATAAATTCATACTTTAATTGTAAAAATAAACAAATAAAATAAATTTTTAAAAAAGTGGTAAGGGTTGGGGGGATATGGTGAAAGGGGAACTCGCCTACACTGTTGGTGGGAATGTAAACTGTTCAGCCACTGTGGAGAACAATATGGAGGTTCTTCAAAGACCTTCAAATAGAACTACTATTTGATCCAGCAATCCCACTTCTGGGTATCAACCCAAAAGACAGGAGAATGCTCAGTCAGAAAAGCGCTTGCACGTTAATGTTTATTGCAACATTATTCACTATCGCTAAGACATGGAACCAACCCAACTGTCCACAAACAGATGAATGGCTTGAAAAGGTGTGGCACATATACTCTATGGAATACTACTAAGCCATAAAAAACAAGACTCTGGCATTTGATAGAAAGTAGTTGGATAAGGAGGATCTATTGCTGAGTGAATCAAGCCAGGATATGAAAGAAAGAAACTATGTATTCTCTTATACCAACTATCTGTACTTTATGGTAGAGATTGAAATATTGGTGGGCATAAAAGCAGTGAAAATAGTTAGGGATGCTGAAGAAAGTGAGGAAAAGGGCAGGAGAAGGGAAGAGTATGGAGAAGGATAGCAAGAGAACAAATAGAGAGGCACGACATTAGTGGGACACAGAAATGATTTATTACCTGCGGATGATAACATGTACAGTATTCTCAACAGGACTGGTCTGAGAAGTATTTATGTTGGGTAAATTCTTTTTATAAGCAAAATGATTTAGAGTGATTGAATGTTTTAAAAATGATAATAATAATTATAATAATAATCTGGAAAAAATGATGAAAAGTATTTGATGATGATATGGATAGTAATGTCTTTCTCTTGACTGCTATGCATGCTATTCTTTCTGAAAAAAGAAATGTAATACACTATAAAGATATATGTGATTCAACGTAATATAAACAAGATTATGATAATAATAAATAATTTTTTTCTAAAAAGATTCTATTTTGTAGTCAACTGAGGAGACTGAAGGTCTTAAAAGCAAGGGAGTAATAAATCAGGTCTGGACTTTGTTTAATTTTAGCAGTGGTGTGGATAACATCTTAGGAGAAGGGAGGGAAGACGGGAAAGGAAAGAGACCAGTTAGGAAACTACTGTCCTAGTTTTGAAGACAAGAGAAGGGTAGAGAGATGGGAGGGCAACAGGCAGAGTCCAGAAAAGTCTTGGAGGCAAAAGCGACAAAACTTTGTGTATAGAAGACGTGTTGATCTTTGTAAGTTGGTGTATGGTCACTGCCAAGTCCTGTTACAGACAGAAGAGGAGGAGGGTGATTCATAAACTTAACTGCAGTCACATCGTTTGACTACTTTGACTCATTAGAAAATCAGTTAGAATGGGACTCTGTGGTCTGTCGAAAATAAAGTAACCTGGGGCCAGCAGGTGGCACAGTGGTTAAGATGCTGGACTCTCACGTGGTCCACCATGGCTCAAATCCCAGACCCAGTGACTTGAAACTCACACTGGGCATGTGTGCATGTGGGACTAAAATCCTGAGAGAAGAAAGGATTGTGGCGTGGCCATCCTCCCAAAAGGGTGATTTCTTACTTTCTGTCTCTCTGTCTCTCCAGTGAGCTCATGTGCCCTGTAGCAAAAACTCTCAAGAAAGAAAGGAAGAAAGAAAGAAAGAAGAAAGAAAGAAAGAAAGAAAGAAAGAAAGAAAGAAAGGTAGAAGGAAGGAAGGAAGGTAGGAAGGAAGAAAGAAGAAAAGAGGAAAGGAAATAATCATAGGGGAGAGGGAAGGAAGGGACAAATGTGATTATCCCTTGATCCATGTTAATCTGCTGTAGTAAGAGTAAAGCTTT
>NW_006159442.1:1573275-1612416 GCF_000334495.1 Tupaia belangeri chinensis | reverse complement strand
CTTTTTTTTTTTTTTTTTTGTTTAAATTTGGAAGTGGACTTCCTCCTGCCCCACTTAGGCCAGAGAAGCCTGAGGAAAGCAGTTTAGGGTTCTGTGATGGGAGCAATCACCAAGCTCAGATGGAAAAGGCAAAAATCAATTGGAAAGTTGGCTGTCATGGTCTGGGGCTTAGAAATGATAGCTGATTGACCCTAACTCGAGAGAATCATCTTTACCTGACTCTTAACTTTCCCTGTTGTTTTTGCTCTTTTCCAAACCTAGGTCCTTGGAGAGGTCATTCAACAAAATAATTTTAGATTATAACTTCAGTGCTCTTGAGGGGCTGATTGTACCAGATAGCAAGAGCTGCAAATGGTGCGACATCCATGGTAGCCAATAATGCAGTCAATGCGCCGTCTCCTGCCGAGGAGAGAGTCTGCCTTGGGAATTCTCCTCTTGTAATGGTCTTTTAAAAGCCCATAGCCCACCATGACTTTGGGTAAGTTACTTAAATTCTTTGTAAGCCATCTATGAAATGGGGGATAGCAATAGTTTCTCTCTTAAGTAGTTTTCTTGTAATAAGTAAATCAAAATAATACATGTAAAGTACTTAGTGCTTGGTGCATAGAAAGTTCTCTGTAAGTGTTAGCTATTATTTTCTCTCTTCTTTTTTTCTTAATTTTTTTTTGGGGGGGGTAGATGTTTTTTGTCTTGGGGCATATGTGCTAGGGGGATGAGAGAGACAGAGACAGTGAGGGAGAAAGTGAGAAATCATCTCCTAGGGGGGATGGCCATGCTTAATCCCTTCTCCTCCATTCTCCTCTCAGGATCTTGGACAGGCATGCATGCACACGTGCCTGGCATGAGTTTCAAGCCACTGGGTCCAGGATTTGAACTGTGGTTGACAATGTGGGAGTCCAGTGACATAACTGTTACGCTATCTGCTGCCTCCATTTTTATTTGAAGAATTATTTATTTAATTTTATTTGTCATTATTATTATTTTTTAGTTTGCTACAGGGCTTGTGTGCACACCAGGGAGACAAATATAGAGACAGAGAGAGAGCGAGAGAGAGAGTGGAGAAGAAACTAAGAAAGCAAACCACTGGGCCTGGGACTCGAACCACAGTCAGCCATGTGGGAATCCAGCCTCTTAACCACCATGTCACCTTGTAGCCCCATTTTCTCATATTTTTAATTGCTAGGAGGCACATGCACTTTCCAGAGGGAGATAGAGACAGAGAGGGGAAAATGCCCCCCACCTCCCCCAGGCATGGTTATGTAGCAATCCCTTCTTTTCCATCACTCCATCCTGTCAGGAGTTTGGGCAAATATGTACATGGATCTGGCATGTTTTATGAGCCTTCAGGGCTGGGATTTGAATCAGCCACATCCTCTACAGGGTTGGCCCTATTATTTTCTTTTTGATTGTATTCAATGGCATAAAACCTTTTATTTACTCCATAAGTACTTTTGAGTACCAACAATGTGTAAGATAGGCTACATTTGGGGAATATAAAAGAAAAAATAAAATTCAGGGCTTGGTTCCGAGTAACTCACAGTGCAGGAGGGAGATAGCAAGTCAAAGCTTAAATCTCAAACTGGTAGGGACACAGGACAAGGAAGGGCACTAGAGAGGTCTCCAATCTAGAAATACACCTTCCAAGGTGTGTAGTTCATTAGTCAAAGAAAGATACTCCAGAAATAAAGAAGAATGGGATCTAGTGCTATGGGCAAAAAAAGTGGATAGAGCCTTTATGAACCTGCCAATGACTCTCTAAGATTGGGCTCTAGGGTGGCAGGCTGGAGAGTAAAGGGTAAAGCTCGATAGGTGGACAGATTCCAGGTCAAGAAAAGCCTTGAAAGACATAATAAGACTTTGGACTTTATCCTAAAAACATTGGAGAACCATTGAAATCATTTCAGTAGACAAGTGGCAAAATCAGATCAATGATTTAGAAAATGTGATGTGCCTGCAATGTAAACAATGGCTTAAAGGAAGAGGAAGAACAATTGAGATATTTTCATAAGATTCAATGACATTGCTGGTGTGATGACCTGAGCCAGGGCAGTGGAAATGGGACAGAGAAAGGAGCAGATCCTAGGATATTGAGCAAGTAAAATTGCCACTGAGTAGGTAACGAGATGATGGGAAAGGAGAAGTCAGCAATGATTCCCGTGTCTGGATAAAGCAACGAAGTGACGTGTTGGCATCATCTAGGATGCAGAATATCATCAGGTTTTGAAACAGAATGATTAGTTGAGTTTTAAGTAAGGTTTTCTGGGGCATCTAATAGTCAATTAGATAGATCTATATAAAGCCCAAGAAAAAGATTAGAGTTACAGATAAAGATTTGTGAGTCATCAGCATATAGGTGAGATCAGCCAGGAAGTATTTTTTTGAGGAGACAGAACACTATGGGCTTCTAGTGGCTGGTCTAAGGAATATGGCCACTTGGAAGTTGTCAGAGATGAAGGAAAGTCTAAAAGAGGGTAGTATTAGGGGAGCAAAAGGAGAAGGGTGTTTCAGAGAGACGGGAGTGTCAAGCCAGTGCATAGAGGTTAAGGTGGCTGAAGCCTACATGGCCACTGTACGGTTTGAGTCTCAGACCCAGTAGCTTAAAAACATGCCAGGCATCTTTGCCTGTGTGCCCAAAGTCCCAAGAGAGGAAATGGAACAGGGATTACTGCACAACCATCCCCCCCACCTCTGAGTGTGCTTTCTTTCTCTCTTTCTCTGGCAAGTACATGTGCCCTATAATACATTTTTTAAAAAGAGAGAGAAAGGAAGAAAAGTGTCAAGGAGTCATATGATAAAAGTAAAGGGTTGGGGCCAGCAGGTGGCATAGTGGTTAAGGTGCTGGACTCCTACATGGCCAACTGTGGTTTGAGTCCTGGACCTGGTGACTTTCTTTTTCACTTTCCCTCTCTCTTTCTCTTTTTCTTTCTCTTTCTGATAAGCATGGAAAAAAAATAACAAGAATAAAATCAAGTAAATAATTTGAAAAAAGTATAAAGGATTAGTATTCATAAAGGATTATTAGTATGATAAGAATCAAATGGTCCACTGGGCTTACCAAGTAGAAAGTGTTTAGATTCTTGGCATGGCTATTTTTAGGTGGTCCAAATGGACATCAGATGACAATGGGCTAAGGAGTGAATGAAGACGTAGGCAGAGGTGACTTTGAGAATAATCTTATTTTATGTATCTTGGTTTGAGGAGAGAGAGAGAGAGAGAGTGAGAGTGAGAGAGAGAGAGAGAGAGAGAGAGAGAGGAAGGAGGAGAGAGATAGATCTGTGATGGGAGCAATCACCAAGCTCAGATGGAAAAGGCAAAAATCAATTGGAAAGTTGGCTGTCATGGTCTGGGGCTTAGAAATGATAGCTGATTGACCCTAACTCGAGAGAATCATCTTTACCTGACTCTTAACTTTCCCTGTTGTTTTTGCTCTTTTCCAAACCTAGGTCCTTGGAGAGGTCATTCAACAAAATAATTTTAGATTATAACTTCAGTGCTCTTGAGGGGCTGATTGTACCAGATAGCAAGAGCTGCAAATGGTGCGACATCAACGGTAGCCAATAATGCAGTCAATGCGCCGTCTCCTGCCGAGGAGAGAGGCTGCCTTGGGAATTCTCCTCTTGTAATGGTCTTTTAAAAGCCCATAGCCCACCATGACTTTGGGTAAGTTACTTAAATTCTTTGTAAGCCATCTATGAAATGGGGGATAGCAATAGTTTCTCTCTTAAGTAGTTTTCTTGTAATAAGTAAATCAAAATAATACATGTAAAGTACTTAGTGCTTGGTGCATAGAAAGTTCTCTGTAAGTGTTAGCTATTATTTTCTCTCTTCTTTTTTTCTTAATTTTTTTTTGGGGGGGGTAGATGTTTTTTGTCTTGGGGCATATGTGCTAGGGGGATGAGAGAGACAGAGACAGTGAGGGAGAAAGTGAGAAATCATCTCCTAGGGGGGATGGCCATGCTTAATCCCTTCTCCTCCATTCTCCTCTCAGGATCTTGGACAGGCATGCATGCACACGTGCCTGGCATGAGTTTCAAGCCACTGGGTCCAGGATTTGAACTGTGGTTGACAATGTGGGAGTCCAGTGACATAACTGTTACGCTATCTGCTGCCTCCATTTTTATTTGAAGAATTATTTATTTAATTTTATTTGTCATTATTATTATTTTTTAGTTTGCTACAGGGCTTGTGTGCACACCAGGGAGACAAATATAGAGACAGAGAGAGAGCGAGAGAGAGAGTGGAGAAGAAACTAAGAAAGCAAACCACTGGGCCTGGGACTCGAACCACAGTCAGCCATGTGGGAATCCAGCCTCTTAACCACCATGTCACCTTGTAGCCCCATTTTCTCATATTTTTAATTGCTAGGAGGCACATGCACTTTCCAGAGGGAGATAGAGACAGAGAGGGGAAAATGCCCCCCACCTCCCCCAGGCATGGTTATGTAGCAATCCCTTCTTTTCCATCACTCCATCCTGTCAGGAGTTTGGGCAAATATGTACATGGATCTGGCATGTTTTATGAGCCTTCAGGGCTGGGATTTGAATCAGCCACATCCTCTACAGGGTTGGCCCTATTATTTTCTTTTTGATTGTATTCAATGGCATAAAACCTTTTATTTACTCCATAAGTACTTTTGAGTACCAACAATGTGTAAGATAGGCTACATTTGGGGAATATAAAAGAAAAAATAAAATTCAGGGCTTGGTTCCGAGTAACTCACAGTGCAGGAGGGAGATAGCAAGTCAAAGCTTAAATCTCAAACTGGTAGGGACACAGGACAAGGAAGGGCACTAGAGAGGTCTCCAATCTAGAAATACACCTTCCAAGGTGTGTAGTTCATTAGTCAAAGAAAGATACTCCAGAAATAAAGAAGAATGGGATCTAGTGCTATGGGCAAAAAAAGTGGATAGAGCCTTTATGAACCTGCCAATGACTCTCTAAGATTGGGCTCTAGGGTGGCAGGCTGGAGAGTAAAGGGTAAAGCTCGATAGGTGGACAGATTCCAGGTCAAGAAAAGCCTTGAAAGACATAATAAGACTTTGGACTTTATCCTAAAAACATTGGAGAACCATTGAAATCATTTCAGTAGACAAGTGGCAAAATCAGATCAATGATTTAGAAAATGTGATGTGCCTGCAATGTAAACAATGGCTTAAAGGAAGAGGAAGAACAATTGAGATATTTTCATAAGATTCAATGACATTGCTGGTGTGATGACCTGAGCCAGGGCAGTGGAAATGGGACAGAGAAAGGAGCAGATCCTAGGATATTGAGCAAGTAAAATTGCCACTGAGTAGGTAACGAGATGATGGGAAAGGAGAAGTCAGCAATGATTCCCGTGTCTGGATAAAGCAACGAAGTGACGTGTTGGCATCATCTAGGATGCAGAATATCATCAGGTTTTGAAACAGAATGATTAGTTGAGTTTTAAGTAAGGTTTTCTGGGGCATCTAATAGTCAATTAGATAGATCTATATAAAGCCCAAGAAAAAGATTAGAGTTACAGATAAAGATTTGTGAGTCATCAGCATATAGGTGAGATCAGCCAGGAAGTATTTTTTTGAGGAGACAGAACACTATGGGCTTCTAGTGGCTGGTCTAAGGAATATGGCCACTTGGAAGTTGTCAGAGATGAAGGAAAGTCTAAAAGAGGGTAGTATTAGGGGAGCAAAAGGAGAAGGGTGTTTCAGAGAGACGGGAGTGTCAAGCCAGTGCATAGAGGTTAAGGTGGCTGAAGCCTACATGGCCACTGTACGGTTTGAGTCTCAGACCCAGTAGCTTAAAAACATGCCAGGCATCTTTGCCTGTGTGCCCAAAGTCCCAAGAGAGGAAATGGAACAGGGATTACTGCACAACCATCCCCCCCACCTCTGAGTGTGCTTTCTTTCTCTCTTTCTCTGGCAAGTACATGTGCCCTATAATACATTTTTTAAAAAGAGAGAGAAAGGAAGAAAAGTGTCAAGGAGTCATATGATAAAAGTAAAGGGTTGGGGCCAGCAGGTGGCATAGTGGTTAAGGTGCTGGACTCCTACATGGCCAACTGTGGTTTGAGTCCTGGACCTGGTGACTTTCTTTTTCACTTTCCCTCTCTCTTTCTCTTTTTCTTTCTCTTTCTGATAAGCATGGAAAAAAAATAACAAGAATAAAATCAAGTAAATAATTTGAAAAAAGTATAAAGGATTAGTATTCATAAAGGATTATTAGTATGATAAGAATCAAATGGTCCACTGGGCTTACCAAGTAGAAAGTGTTTAGATTCTTGGCATGGCTATTTTTAGGTGGTCCAAATGGACATCAGATGACAATGGGCTAAGGAGTGAATGAAGACGTAGGCAGAGGTGACTTTGAGAATAATCTTATTTTATGTATCTTGGTTTGAGGAGAGAGAGAGAGAGAGAGTGAGAGTGAGAGAGAGAGAGAGAGAGAGAGAGAGAGGAAGAAGGCGATAGCTAAAGGCAGATTCAGGATAGCTAAAGGCAGTTGGCTTTTTAAAATTTTTGTTTATCTTTTTAAGAAGGAGAGTGGAAACAAACATGTGGAAGACAAGGCAAAAGACAGGAACCTGGTGATGGAGGCAGGACCTAGAGGAGAAAGAAGAGGCATCCAGATCCCAAAGGCTCAGGCTACAGTCAGAGAGTTCTTTCCTGAGATAAAAAAGCTGAATGCAAGAATGGAAGCTGGGGGATGGAGGCTGTATACAGATACATTAGGATGCTGGTCACTAGCTGAGAAAGTTCTTACAGCATAGGGGCAGGCTGAGAGTGAGGGCAGATGTGGACATTCCATAGGCTTGAGACGAGTAAACACCATGTGTAGACACTTGGCCATGGAGCAGGCAGTGGGGCTGCCGCAAAACACATGAAGGCAGGTGAGGGCTGTCGACTTTGAGGCCCTGAGTCTGTGGTGGCACCAAACTGCTCTACTCTGTGGTTGTATCTTGAGCCTTAAGACCCAGGTGTAGAGCAGAGGAGGTTAAATCCCAGTTGAGGTGTTCCAGGTATGTGGAATGGAAGTGAGGGAGCAGAAGCACAGGGGTTGTGCTTGGCAAGAATGTCAGTAGAGAGAAATCCAATGCTTTGGACTGGAAAGATATCAAGATGGCAGGAGGCTGACAGTAGGCTTTGAAAAATTCTTTTTAGAGTAGAATATTTTTTATTATAGTTTAAAATCTTATCTAGTCAAATGAAGGTAAATGAGCACCGAAGAAGCTATAATATTAAAACAACCACAAAACCCAAACCCTTCCATCGAAGTAGACAGGCTGGTTTTGTGTGTGTGTGTGATTATTGAACTAATAGCATAAGAATTAGCCCTGTAAAGGTTCAAACACATTTTGAGCCATGTAAGATGTTTGGAATGAGGGTTTTGTCCCTCAGTTTGGCTGCTCTAGATGTTAAGTCCCAGAGTATTTGTTTAAAACAGTCATGTGACTTTATAACATTATTTAACCCTATAATGTATGTATCTTGATTCTTCATTGACTCATGAGCTTCTGAAAGAAAGTAGATTGTCTTAAACTTTTCATGCACTTTTGGTTGCTAACGTAGATGTTGGGTTCAAATGACAATGCTCATAATTATTTGTGAAAGAAATAGGAGACATGTACCTGTCTTGAGAGTAAATAGACAGTAAATGCTGTGCTTTCTGAGCTTTCACCAATAGGAAAGCTTTGGGAGTGGGCATTTTTGATACTCTCGATTGCAAATCATTGAACAAATCATTGAAATTCAACTGCAGTGCCAGCACATTTGAAAGAAGCCTGATAAAAATGCAAAGTTTATGCTGTCTCCAAAGACTTCAGCTAAGTAAAATAAGCCTAGAGGGGAGAATAAACCTTTTTCTAAAACTTCACACAGGGAGAAAGCAGAAAGTTCTCCAAGTTTCTAAAAAATGACTAGTATTTCCAAAACAGAGTTTGATTGGGAATGTGAGAAGCCAAAGGTGGTTGTGAAAAATAATGGGGCAACTGGGAAGCGCAGGTTACCTTAATCAGGCTTGGACAGGGAGTGATAGAAATGCAAATCTAAAGCTGCCTCTGGATCCCTTAGCTAAATAGAAAGACCTAGAGGCAGAATCAATTTTTCACTGTTCGATGATGTCTGCATTTTCTATAGGTTGAAAGCACAGATGTAGGAAACTTTCAAAGTTCTCAAGAAATGACAGGTAAATGGATGAACAATCATTACTTCTGCCAATTCACCCTCTCTAGCCTTTCTCCTCCCCTGGAGAGGATTTTGTGTCTCCATCTCACCCTTCTTTTCCTATAATTTGCAACCCCAACTGCTAATTAGCTTCTGAATATATCCCGCTGAGGAGGAAGGAGAGGCAAAGAGATGCAGGTTGGGGGAAAGCTGGCCAGGATGAGGGCCCTGAGCAAAGGCATGAGAGGCCCCTGGGGAACCCAGAAAAAAACAAGAGAGGGCATTATAGATAATCCCATCTGCTTCAGAATTTTGCTAGGGGTCTGCTCTACATCACACTTCATGTGTGTGTGTGCACGTGCCTGTGTGTATGTGTGTGCCCACATATGTTTGCATGTTATAATCTAGTGATTTTTTTTCTTGAATTGAGTATTAAAGCATATTTAGGGGGTGAGTGTTGGTGTAACAGTAATACAACTAGACCCAGCTGGAAAAGATTATAGGTTCACATCCCAGGACCTCCCCCGAGTGCAGAGTACATGCACACATACTTGTGATCTGGGATGTCTGAGGGGGGGAGTGGATTGTACCATGGGAATTCTGTTGAGGGTGTCTCTCTCTCTCTCATGGAGGAAATAAATACACTTATTAAGAAAGCATATTTTTGGGAATGCTGGGCATAATGGCTAACATTGGGACTTTCCTAGGAACTTCCCAGTGCAATGGGAGGTGAATAGAGACAGACAACTTTCCACAAAGATAGGTCTACTTCTCCTGAAGTCCAAGCTTGGAAAGGCCCAAGGATTTGAGGGAAATAGATTGTAGCTCTGTTACTGCAAATGGGCACTTTATCCTCCATCTAGAACTGCACAAAGCTGCAGACTGAGAAGATGAGGAACTGAAAGCAGAGAATGGAAAAGAAGAAAGGACCATTCTGTAAGTGTGGACTGCATACAGTGACTTCCTTCTAAAGAAGACAGTATGGGGATGGGGGGAGAGTAACTTACACTGGGGGGAAACTGACAGCACTACCTCTGCTGGGTGCTTAAGGTCAACATCAAAAGTGATGAGTCTTATCAGTAGTATCCACCCTTGATGTGATATGAGAATGGTACTCTACACTTGTGCCCCCCTCAAACCTATAACCCTAGTCCAATCATGAGAAGAACAACAAGCTAAGCCAAAGAGAAAGACAGTCTACAAAATACCTGACCAGTGCTTTTCAAAACTTTCAAAATGATCAAAACTAAGGAAAGTCTCAGAAACCATCTCAGCCTAGATGGCATAAGGAGGTATGACGTCTAAATGTAATGTGGGATCCTGAAACACAAAGAAGACATCAGTTAAAAATGAAAGAAATCTGAATAAAACATGGACTTTAATTAATACTAATGCGTCATTATTTGTTCATTGATTGTAGCAGTTGTCCATACTAACATAAGATGCCAATAATACTGGTAACTGGTTATGGTGTATAGGTAAACTCTCAGTATCATGTTTGTGATTTTTCTGTAAATCTAAATTTCTTCTAAAATATAAAGTTGATTTACCAGATCAATGTTGGGTTGGCCCCATGGTCTGGTAGTCAAGGAGGCCAGATCCCACATTGCCATTCATCATTCAAATCCTGGCTCCAGAGGCTTGAAAAGGATTCCAAGCATGTGTGCATGCATGCTCAAAATTAAAAAAAAAAAAATGAAGAAACAGAGAGAAGAGATTGTAGGCGTGATCATTAAGTGAGTGCTTTCTTCCTTTCTATACCTTTCTGACTCTCTCTGGCAAGCACACATGTCCTCTGGCAATTAAAAAATATATCAACGTCTACATGAAAAGATGTCTAACATCATTAGTTGCTAGGGAAATATAAACCAAAATCAGAATTAGACATGACTTCACTTGGGCTTAGGATGGCTATAATCAAAGAGACAGACACTAACAAAGTTGGTAGAGAGGTAGAAAAATTGGAACCCTAACATATTACTGGTGGAAATGTAAAATAGTGTAGCAGCCAAACCAATTAATGGGGAAAGACTAGTCTTTTAAGCATATAGTGCTTGGAAACTATGGAAAAGAATAAAGCTGGACCCCTGTCTCACACCATATTCAACAATGAACTCAAAGTGGATCAAAGAGCTAGATATAAGAGAGAAAACTATAAAACCCTTAGAAGAGAAGATAGGTGTAAATCCTAATGACCTTGGATTGAGGAATGGTTTCTTAGACATGACAGCAAAAGTACTGGCAATCAAAAAAGGTGAAGTGATGTCAGGGTAAGAAGGATGAACTAGAACTCTGCAGAAGAGCTGGCACTCATGAGGTGAGCTGGAATCCGTGTCTACTTCTCACTGCCACCAGATCGCCAATGTCCATGCTGCTTGTGCTGCGATAAAAGCTGATATGCTTCATGGAGCCGTAGTCGCCAGCTAAGGGTCTGGAGCAGATGAAGGAGGAGGTAGGCCAGGAGCTGCCGGGTGAGTTGCTACCCTGCATCTGTAAGGGGAGCCAGCAGGGTAATAGGCACACACAATCTGCAACAGCACTGGTGCCTTGCATCAATTTTTCTGGCATTAAAAAAAAAAAAAAGACTGATGTTTAACTTCTGATTTTCAATTATTAAGCAAAATATCTTCTATGAGTCATTCCAATTCACAGAATGAGTCTGACTAAAGAAAATTCTGGTAAATAAACATCTAAGTAGACATGGCACAAACACAACACAAAGGTTATAGCATCTTCTCATCTTACACAGTCTAATCCCTTCATCCTCATTTCTCTCTTTCTGAACTTTGTTTCTCTTACTGCACTTATTATAACTGTCAATTATTATTCTACACGTTAGCTGGTTTGCTGGTTTGCTGGTTTATTATATACTACTTGACTATAAACTTCCTAAAAATACCTTGTATATCTACTTCTGAATCCTTAGTATCTAATAATAATGATGATGAGTATGATGATAAACAATAGTGGCAATCACTTGTGTAGCTCATACCATGTGCTAAACCAGATTGCAGTGGTTTATGTATATTGTTTTTTGCTTAACTGAACATCAAGCATCAAGCCTGGTAGCTGGCAGAGAGCAGGTGCTCTCCTCTGACCCAGACTCCCATGGGGTGTGCCTATTTGGATTCCCAGGGCTCAGCTCAGTTGCCTAATGACCTGTGGGAGTAGATTAAAATGAGTATTCTACTGACTACTTCCTGTTTCAGGGCAAAAGGTGGGGGACTTACTAGAAAGTAATTTGGCAATTTTGCAAAATCTCTTTCCTTATCTGAAGTTGTTTATTCTAGAAATTTTGTCCCAATCCACCACTGAGGAGAGTTGGCTTTCAAAGAATTGCCACAGGGGAAGAATTTTCTCCAGGGGGCTCCCTGCTGTCCTATCAGCCCCTCGGACACCCTAAATGGCCTTTTCAGCTGCTTTGGCTCATCTGTCTGACAGTTGGAGCTTGTTGTCCACCACTTGCTAACTCAGTAGGAATGGACTGTAGCCTGAGGACATTAAAGATGACCAACTTTGGTGTAGATTGTTATTGAATCTTCTTTAAAAGTTGCTTTTAAACACTCTTGGCTAATATATCGCTGATAGGCTTCTGTTATTTGTGGTTATATCGCTTTATTGATCCCTATGTCCTGCGGGCAAACTGCATGACTAAAGAAGCATGAGTAATATCACAAACACCTCTCAAAAGAGTCTGAACTCCTACGTGCTCCTGTTTCCCTAGGTTGTCCCTCGTGATTTATACTGAGAAAGGAAATACCAAGTTGAAGTTATTATGAAAGTTTTTTTTTTTTTTAAAGTTTCATCATGGAAGACGCCAAAATGGGCGGCAGCAAATTCATGAAGGAAATTATCTGGGGGATAGAGTGTGGAGGGGAGGGAGTTTTTCTTTTGATCTCATTTTTTCTTTCTACTTGCTTCCCCTATTTGAAATTTTCCAGCCTAGACACTCAGGCCACTTAAGTTACTTCCTATGAGGAAATGATCTGATGAATTTATTCAGAGAGTGATGTTGGCTTAATATGCTCACCTTCGTATAAGTTATATGCATCTCCAAGGAGAACAGCCTTTACATGAGAGAGGTAGGAAGCTACATGCACTGCTGGTGTGAGTGCAGACTGGGAAGCTATCCTGGAGAGTCATCTGCCACTATTTGGTCACATTCACTATACGCCTACCTTATACCCAGCAATTCCCCTTCTAATATTTACCCCACAGATGTTCTCACACAGAGGCATGTACGAGAATGTTTTCTGCAGCAATGTTTATGGTGGCAGGGAGTTGAAGGCAAGCTGAACGTCCTTGTCTGAGGCTGGTGGATGAGCACGCTATGGATTACTAGGTAGCACTTAGAACCAACGGATCAGAGTACACACTGTAATATAAACGGACCTTAATAACAGGTGATGAGAGAAAACTAGAAGACAGAATGAGGTCATCGAATACCAGTTACATCAATTAAAAACACATGCACCCAGTCATACCCATTTTATATGAACACACCCAAATAAGGTGATGCTGTAACTATGCGAGAAGGGAATGGGTATAGAATAGAATGTCTCTATACTGATGGGACTGGGGGATTATTTGTGGTTCATGCTGTCTTGAGCATTGTAGGCTGTTTTGCACATCTCTGGCCAGTAACCCCCCTTCAGAATGACAACCAAAAATGTCTCTGGGCATTGCCAAATGTCCCCTGGAGTGAGGTCAGGGGATGATCCCTGGATGAGAACCACTGGCATGGAGAACAAAGACGAAAGGGAATGAATGAAAATATATATGCAAGAGAGAGCTGTTAAGGGAAAAATAGATAAGCCTAAATGAATACTTTAAGAGGACAACATTTAACTCAAAAGAATACATGATAAATGTAGGGTTTCATACATCAGGGTCAGAGCAGGCAGCACTTTCAATCTTAAATGCCCTACAGACCTCTGTCCATTCTGTGAGTGTGTCTGGTTTTCTATGGTGCGCGCAGGAGTGACAAAGTTGTGTTTTCAGACTTCTAATGTTAGAAAAGAACCATCTCAAGAGAAATATCTGAGTGTGGCTCAGTCTCCAGTGGCTAAATGACTATATTTGGTCTGGAAGAATCAGCTGTTTTTTCTGAAAAGAGTCCATCTGCCTGACTGATTCAGCAGGCCCTGAACAGGCCTTCTTTAGCATGCTGATGACCAAGAACCTGGGGGCTCCTTTACCCTGCTCTGCTGTGGCCTATGGTGGACAGCCCAGGGGAAAAAGGATGTTTGGGGAGCTGTTCATGATCCTGGATTTAACTGTCCCATGGTAGATCTTAGAGAACATTGACATTTCACCTTGGGCGGTTTTTCTTAACAAAGGAATGCTTCTGATTGTAGAATAGGCCAGCTTTGGGGGAGGAAAGGTCTATCACCATGCTCCTGCTCCGCTTCCATTGTTGAAAAATCCACCTCAGATGCTGTGAAATGTAAGTCTTACAAACACCATGATTCTACAGCATTTAATCTATATGACTGACCTTGTGGCTTGCTATTAGAGAAGCGTTGAAGGCCAATTTGGGGATGCAGCTACTCTGGGTTTGGCTCTGGCAAAAGAGACCTGGAAAAATCAAACCTCAAACCTTTTTTACCAATTTCAGTGTCACAATAATTGATATCCTGTTTTTGTTCCTTTACTCTCTTCTCTTTTTCGCTTCCTCTTTCTCTTTCTTTACTTACTATTTCTCCCTTTCCTTCTCTCTCTTTTCCATCCTCTTTCATAAAACATTAATGGCAAATTATAAGAATATACAAAATGGGGCTAGTATGTGAAATGGAGCACTGGATCCCACATGGCTGGCTGTGTGGTTTGAGACCTGGATCCAACATCTTGAAAATCACACCAGATGCATGTATGCATGTGTGTGCCCCAAATCCTGAGGAGAACAGAGAAGAGGTTGCAGCATGGCCATCCCCAATGAAGGGTGATTTCTTACTTTCCCTCTCTGTGTCGCTGTCTGGTAAGTGCATGTGCCCTATGGCAAAAACCTAAATATGTGTGTGTATATATGAAAAAAAAGTATAAATGACCAAAAAGTCTTGACCAAGGTTCATCATACCCAGGAACACTTTCTCATACTGGCTGTTGTGGGATGAATAGTGTTACCTCAAAATTTATATGTTATAGTCCTAACTCCTCACCCCAGTAGCATAAAATGAGACCTTAAATGAAAATACTGTTGTTGCAAATGTAAATAGTTAAGATAAGATCATGAACTGGCCAATGGCATGGTGGTTAAGGTGGCTGGATCCCACATGGCCGTATGCTGTGTTGTTCAAGTCTCAGATCTAGTAGCTTGAGAGACTCACTGGGCACATGTGAATGCATGCCCAAAGTCATGAGAGGAGAGTGGAGGAGAACATAGTGGCCATCTCCTCCAGGGGTGCTTTCTCACCCTTCCTCTCATAACATCCTTCCTCCTTCCAGTGAGTGCATGTACCCTATAGCCAAAAAAAAAAAAAGAAAGAAAAAGTCACATTAGAATAGAGCAGGACTTTAGTCCAGTATGATTGGTGTCCTTGAAAGAAGAGGAATTTTGGATGCAGACACTCATGCAGGAATAATGGCGTGTGAAGAGGAGAAAGCAGAGATCGGAGAAATGCATCTACAATCCGAGGAATGCCAAAGATCACCAATAAACCTAGGAAGGTGGCCTGAATGGATCCTTCCCCAGCACCTGCAGAGGGAGCATGGCCCACATATCTTGAGGCATGTGTGCATTTCTGACTTCTGGCTTCCAACTCTATAATTAATTGCTATTATTTTAAGTCACTCATTTGTACTTTGTTAAAGCACCTTAGGGAATAAATACTCTGACCATTATATTTCTGAAAATATTTTGGGAAGGGTACCACTTAAACTTGCTTTTTAGTCAATAAGTAATTTCTTTAATTACTTGTTTGCAAATCATAATCAGGATTATGAACAATTTATTTTAAAAATCTTAGGAGGAGATGTTTGTCTGAAGAAAAAGTGGACATTAGTTGACTAGAAGGAGTGAAAAGGCCTTCCAGGTAAAAGGGACAGCATAAATACAAATATTAAGTTAAATATTGCCCTGACAATGAACTTTTGTCCCCAGAGCTGTTCAAGCTCAGTCTAGCTGAAGGGTTGGTTCTCAACAGACTTTCTCCTTCTGTGGGTGATCTTAGGATATAAGGTGTCCAAACTCCACAAAAAGGTTTTTCTGTTCTCCACCCAAGTACTAACTTACCAGCTTGGTGGAGTTCCCACTAATGCTGTTGTCCTACTTAAGCTGAAGCTCTGAATAGTTCAGGCTAATGTTTTATAAGAAGACTAAGAGATCCCCAGGACACTTGATATGCTGGATAGTATGGTTATTCAACCTCCCTCCTCTTCCCCTTTTCTTCATTTCTTTTTTTCTTTCTTTTTTAAATTTCTCTTTTCTCTCTTTTTTCCCTCTTTTTTCTTTTTTAATTTGTCAGAGGGCAGGTCCACTCACTGGAAAGAGATAGGGGAAGGGAGAGGAGAAAGTGTCCCTCATGGAGAATGGTCAGACTGCAATCTTGTGGGATTCAGCTGTCTTAACCACTATGCCACCAATTGGCTCCTATTCTTTTTCTTGCTGGAAAGGTTGGAAAATGAAAATCTACATTTCTCAGACTCCTTTGCAATTAGCGCTCTGAATGTGATTAGGTTCCCGAAGTGGATGTAGCTGCATGAGATAGAGAGGGTGGAATTGAGTCAGAGACCATCTCAGTGCCCCTTTTGGCAAAGCAAAGTCATGTAAGGATTTCTCAGTATCAGGAAATACTTGTGGCAGTAACAGTACATTCTTTTTCCTACCAGCCAACTTTTGATCAAGGTTGGGGTACATGGATTCTTGAACTTAGCAGTTCTTGTGGAAGTCTCTCAAGTAATGAACACCTAGTAGATTGGCCTGTAGTGCTCTGGACATCATTTCTGGAGGACCAGTCCATACCAGCTCTTCTAGCTCTTCCAATAACTTAGCAGGCATCAATTCCTTTCATTAAATCCCTTCTTGCTCAAGTACCTCCACTGCATTCAATTTATCACACTGAACTCTTGTCTACTGCATTTTGCATCTTTCTAGATACCATTATATCATGTGACCTTCACAACAGCCCTGTGGATCAGATATCATTAGATTCAGCTTACAGACAAGGAATCAGAATCAGAGAACTTTCAAAACTTGTCTGCCCAATCCATACATATAATTACGTGGCAGAAGTGGGGTGGATCTGAGCAATTTCTGACTCCAAGTTTTTTTTCTTTTTCTTCCTGTTTCTGCACCTGACATACCTGTATTCAGATATAGTGTGAAGATCGAATTTACAGGACCCCGTTCAGGCCCTCTATCATGTAACCACCAAGTTCGTAGGTGCCCACTTCAGGAATCATTGATGCTGTGTGCCTGGGAGTGAGCCCAGCAGTAGCTGGAGGGAGACAGCTTAGCAGAGACTTCATTTATGTTTGTGTCTAACCCTATAGTGGGAAGAATATTAAGATAATCCCCTACCAGTGAGTCCACTCTTGCATAAGAGTCTCTCTCTTAAACATGGATGGGAACTGTGACTTGTTTCTAGCCAGTAGCCTATGACACAATGAAGGGATGTTACTCCTGTGACTAAGTCACATTATGGAGGTTCCATCATAGCAGACTGGGAGTAATATATTTTCATACTGGCTGTGAAGAAGTGAGCCACATGCTGTAAGAGGGCTACATGGCAAAGAACTGAGAGTAGCCTGTAGGAACTTAAAGCAGCCTTGGTTGATAGATGGAAAGAAATCCAGGATCTCAAGCTACATTCACAAGGAACCATGTGAGCTCTGAAGGGGGCCCTAAACTACAAATGAAGCACAGCCTGGGCTGATGTCTTGATCTCAGCTTAGAAAGACCCTAAGTAGAGAACCCAGCAAAATCAGGCCCAGACTCCTGACCCATGGAGATGGTGAGATATTAAATGTATGCTATCTTAAGTTAAGGGTGTTATTATTTGTTATACAGCAGTAAAAAGCTAAGATGCACACAGCCTCTCTCTCAGATGGCCAGTTGCATTTTAACAAGGAGTGAGAAGGAGCAGAGCTGAGTAGCTAGGTCTTAGTCTACAGAAAGAGAGACTAAGCAAGAAAGAGGAGAGAGAGAGAGAGAGAAAGTGCTTCCTAGTGGTGCATAGGCATGTGGCAATCCTCCTCCATTTCTCGATCCAGTTAGGATTTTGGGTGTGTATACGTATGCCTGTGTGCCTGTATGCACATATGCACACATACACAGAGCATGTGTTTTAAGCCATTGGAGCCAGGACTTGAATGGATGTTGGCCATATGGGATCTAGTTTTCTATGCATATCATTTAACTGCTGTGCTACAAGGCTGACTATAGGTCACAGTCTTTATTCAGTTCATACTTTAGATATTTAAGGAGAATAGAACCTCTTACTTTCCTATTTCTAATCTTGAGAGTCCCATCCAGCTGTGTACTGGACAGCTTAGAAAGTTAGTTTTTATCATACTTAGCCTGTAGCCTAGTGGTTAAGGGAGCCAGATATGCATGGCTGACATCATTTGAATACCACCCTCGCATCTTGGAAAAACACGATGGATGCCTGAGCATACTTTCTCTCTCTCTCTCTCTCTTTGATCAATAGACAGGTTTATTGATACATTGCTCTTCAAAGACAGTTGAAACACTTTTAAACTATAGTCCAGAATATACAACCGTGTAGTATAGACCAACAGCCAGGTCTAAAATAAACTGGCTTCTTACCACAACTATCCTGTAAACAATGCCACTCCTCTCCAAAATGACTATAATCTCACATGAAAACAGTTACTGTAGGGTAACCAGAAACTTAGTTTTGTGGCCAAAAGAAAAATAGCAATCAAGTGGTTGGTGAAAGCAGGAAATTCAGTGCCCTTCACTGTGCTGCTTTGCTCTTCTTACTCTTGCTCTTTTCCTCCCTTTTCTTCAGCCCATCCATGTTAGCTGTCAATAGGTTTGAATATACCATCTGAAACTTATTCACCTCTTTAGAGCTCATCACAGTGTTGATCTTCTTTTTCCCATCAGTAGCTTTTAACAGACACTTGTTGTCTGAAGGCTCAAAGCCCTCCACAGTACCTTTCTTTCTAATGCGTTTAGTTTGATCATCATACTTTTTCAAGGTGACATACGCGCTGCTCAACAACCAGCGTTTCTGGAAGAGCCTGGTCAGCTCTGTAGGGAACTGCTCACTCTCCAGCAGCACCATCCCATCACCGCCGCTCCGGCTCCATCCTCTCCCGCTCTCTTGCCCTGCCTTTGGTGAGTGCCCATGCCCTTTGGCAAGTTTTTTTTTTTTTAAAGCTTTTATCATTTAACGATATTTTAGTCTTTTGCTATTTAAATAATCTCTTTTGGGAAATAGTTGGTCATTTGGATTTCTCTCTTCTCTCCTCCTCCTCAAGTTAGTGTCTGGTTTATAAAGAAGAGTTTAGAGTAGGAGGAGGCACATAAGTAGATTGATTAGATTCCCTAGGAAATAGACTCAGAAGTGCCAAAATCTACCTTCAGGAGGTCTATTGGAACATACTCTTGAAAGTAAACCCCTTTGAAAAGTGAGGAAAACATTTCCTGCAGTGTTGGGGGAAAACTAAACTCAGGGGAAATATATTAGGAAGACCTTTTGCCACAAATGAAACACATTCTCCAATTTAGCTCTACCAATAAAGCTGATTTTAAAAAAGACCATTTCATTTTAAAATCTTGCTTCTCAATTAGTTTTAAACTCAGAAGGGCAAGACAACAGTGTTACTGGTCTCGTGAAAACCCAGCCAAATGATAAAGGTGAAGATGATGATGACAATAACAATGAGAGTAATATTGAGACCATTGAAAGTGCCTGTGTTAAGAAATGTATTTGTAGCCACTGGTTCATACCTATACCATACTTTCTTTGTGATTTCAGTTTGGAAGTTCCTAGTATCTTTTTGAAAAATATTTTTTTGTTTAATTTTATTTATTATTATTATTATTTAAAATTTGACCAGAGAGAGACTGGGCAGGGGATAAGAAAGCAAGTCGTCAGGTCCAGGACTTGAACCAAGGTCCAGCCACATGAAAGTCTAGTCTCTTAACCACCATGCCACCTGCTGGCCCACTCCTAGACTCTTAAAAATTCGTTTTTATGGTCATTTGAGTACACAGTTAACACTGAACCTGTAGTTCTGTATTTTTCTGTGTGGCTCAGGAGTCCCAAATCATTGGTTATAAGCTCCATTGACTTTCTTGCACATGTCCTGGATAGAAGGTTACCCAATGGTGAAACCAAGACCTGGAGATATGAGCAAGTTCTGAGCAATCATAAACCACAGCATCCTAACTGCATGTATTTAGTGGAGATATTGAAATGGCATTTGAACCTTCACCTCTACCCATCTGAGCAGCTCAGCAATCAAGACTTCTTGTTGAAAGAACTCTCAAGGAGGAGTCCCAATTACTGTGAATACTAGTGCAAGCTCTGCCATTGAGTGAAGCTAACTCTGCACAACTGAGAGTTTATCCTGGAGACAGCCTGACTGGCCTGTGATCTCTAGTGAGTGACTTTATCTCTCTGAACACCAGCTTCTTTATCTACAGTGTGAAGCTAATCATAGTTCTTGCCTCAGAAGATAGTTGGGAGAATAGGATGAGATAACCATAAAAAGTGTTTATTGCAATGCATGGCACATAGTAAAAATCCATACGTGTAAGCTGCTGCTATTAGATGACTAAGTAGAAGATGGTTTAAGCTCTTAGTGCTTAATTATTTGATGAGAAAAATAATAATACCTGCACTAAAGATTGCTGGGGAAAACTAGATTAATGAATAAATAGAAAAGTATTTTTCAACATGCAAATGTAAAGCATCATTATAAAGGGCCTTCAAAAGTTCATGGAAAGCGCATATTATGAAAAAGTATAGATGGGTTTACAAAGATTTGCACCAAAATAAACTTAACTTCATTTTTTTAGGAGAGTTTTTTTTGTTTGTTTGTTTGCTTTTGTTTTCTTTTGCTATAGGGTGTACGCACTCACCACCACACCACCTGCTGGTCCCTGTTTTGTAGTCATTTCTAACACAGGATAAGGTTAAAGAAGAACTTTTGTTGCAATGATTGTGACTTCTTTTTACATAACTCAGCACAGTTTGGAGTTACTTGTGTGTCAGTTTGTTCAAGTTTTAATCTGGCAACAGCAAGGTGACCTAATCAAGAATGTACATCTGCTTGGGAGAGCTGGTGAGCAGGGTGGGGTCTCACTCAAGAATAGTGACTGAGAATGCTTCCATCATCCACATCTCGGTCAGTACAGAGGCTCTGCTAATTTCAAAGAATTATTTTATTTTATTATTATTGTCATCCAATTTGATGAGAGAGAAAGAGAGAGAGAGAGAAAGAGAGAGAGGAGAAAATGAGAAGGCAAGCCACCAGGTCCAGGTCCAAACCTTGAACCACAGTCATCCATGTGGGAGTCCTGAGCCTTAATCACCACACTACCTGCCATCCTGAGGCTCTACTAATTAGAATGCTGAATGCTAGAAGTGGGCATCAAGGATGAAAATAGTCATCTATTAATTATCATGTGAAGTGTTACAAATGGACTCTGGTGACTGAAAGAATGAAAGATATTTAAGATTGGTGGGTTGGAGAACCCATACCTTGCTCCCTTGCATGCATAGGGTATAAGACCAGTGAAACTGTTAACCAGCATCATTAGAGAATGCATGGGAGATTTGATTTCTAGAAGTTCCTGAGTGTTTAGGTCTCAGTCTAGGAAGATTGCCTGTTGTCTGATACTGCCCAAGGGCTAGTAAAGGCCTGCCCCTAGAATGATGCTAGGTTTATCTGGAATGTGATTACAACTCTCAGTAATAAGGAAACCTCTGACTTTATTGAACTTACACGGCAGGTGGTGTGCATAGTTCTGTGCTTGGTTTGCTAAAGAGAACATGCTAAATAAATGCCCATATGTGGTAGTATTTTATCTCAGGTTCACTTTGTTTAAAATCTGGCAGGGAGTCGTAGGGAAGTAGGGAACTCTTGCCCATCTCAAAACCTTTGAGTGCTAACTACCTAAAGGAACCAGTGTTGTGCAGGATGAAAATATTAGTTCATGGCAGATTTTAAAAATAGCCATTTAGGCCAGAACAAACAAGTTTATAAATTCTACTACTTGTTGTACTTTTATTGTCAAGGTTAATTGTTGAGTAATGGTTTATGACTCAGTATTCACAGGCAGGCATTGCCACAAGTTAAATAATATGACTCTTATTTCACTTGAGGAATACATGTTTAATAGAGTCGTGAGCTCAAATCCTGACTCCACTACTGGGTTTACCTGGGGAAAGTCATATAACCTCTGTGAGCCTCAGATTTCTCTTTTATAGCATAATAGCTATCTTTTTCTAAAAATAATTCATTTATT
This sequence comes from Tupaia belangeri chinensis, assembly GCF_000334495.1. Classification (NCBI taxonomy): domain Eukaryota; kingdom Metazoa; phylum Chordata; class Mammalia; order Scandentia; family Tupaiidae; genus Tupaia; species Tupaia belangeri. The sequence continues at coordinate 1,590,831 of NW_006159442.1, read as the reverse complement.
TAATTCCATTTGTTATTATTTTTTAATTTGACCAGAGAGAGACAGAGAAAGAGAAAGGGAAAGCAAGAAAGCAAGCACCAAGTCTAGTCAGCCATGTGGGAATCCAGTGCCTTTAATCACCACACCACCTGCCAGCCATGATAGCTGTCTTTAATAGTGTACATCCGTATATATCATGCTGCCTGACGCAATAACTTTGTGAATCAGGAAGGATAGCCATACATTTTGATGTTCTTATCTCCAATTTATACATGGGAAAACAAAGTTCAGAGAATTTAGGTGGCTTGCCCCAGAGCCATGCATACTAAGAGGTGAACCTACTATGTGAATTGAAATCTTCTGAATCAAATCCCTAGTTTCTCTCTCAAATCAGAGCTGGAATGATAAAGAGACGCATGATTTAGCCACCTCAGTATTAATAATCTGAAGACTATACTGTATATTTGGAGTTTCCTATCTGGGGGCAGAATATAATATACTGCCAAAAACCTGAATCACTTGGCCATGTACTGAACTATGCTCACTTGGGTTTAGCAATAAAAATGTAGTCCAGTATTTGAAATGAGAGAAGTCTTTTTGAGCCAGCCCACTTTTGACCAGCCCACTTTTCCATTATTCCCATTTCCTCTAAACTCTTGGTATGTTGTTTGTTTGTGCCATTTATTTGGAATATAGCCAATATGGCTCCACAGCTGGTGTGACTTGGTGGTATTGTTTTATCACTCCCGCCCAAGGAAGTATGACTTACAAAGCTCCAGGTCTCCAGGTGCAATACTCCATGACCCATCACTCTGTACCAACTCTGAGATCTGGCCCTGATTGTGAATTCTACCCACTTGGTCCACATGTGGTTGCCTCCCAACTTTTGTATTTTGGAAGGGGGCAAAATGGTCTCTGCTCTAACATATACATCTTATACTGTTGCTGTGCATACCAAGGAAGGATTCTGGAGGTGACAGCACAGTGGCTGTTTCCAAGTCTGGCTACCACTATCATTGTTCCAGAAATATTCGTGATCAGCAAACCATTGTGGACTGACCAAAGCTTCTTCATGGTTGATGGGTTTACAGGGATTTATTCCTGCTTTTAATTTTCCTTTATCAAATGACTCACCCCTTTACAAATAACTCCACTTAAAGAAGGAAGCATCCAGGAAGTAGTAAACACAAAAGAAGGGATTTTTCAAGGCTATGGCCAATAATTTAGGGCATTTTGACTAAGTGATACCTTATACCATCGAATGGTTTAAAAGGCTAGAAAAATGGCCTCTGTCAACAAGCTCCCAAAGCCAGGAAGTATTTTCCTGCAATGAGCTCAATTCAATCACATGAATGGTCCTCTTAGACTGTGACATTTTCCTTGTTTTGGCCTGATGGGGCTGAACATTCACAGCCTTGAAATGTGCCAGTTTTAGCCATTGTTTCACTTTCTGAGTAGCCAGGATGGGCCCAGAGAGGTGGGGGCCAGTGGAGGGGGAAGGAGTTTTGGCGATCATCTGGTTTAACCTTGGCATAGCTGGAAAAGTTTATGCTAGGCCCAATATAATGGTCTTGAAATGCGCCTGATAGCCCAGGTTTCCTCCACCAGGAAGGATTCCTTGGGGGCTAGGGCCTTTCCCAGGGCTGCCCACTGTCCTCACACATAGAAGGGGGTATGAGCAAGTGATCGCAGCCACAGAAGCTGAGGCTGGACGCTCTCTGCCAGTGTCTGAATCACTCTGGTTTATGGAACACCTGTTTCAGCTGTATCAAGTCAGCCCATGGGTGATACCTACCTCACAAGTTTAGAAGCCATAAGTTGTTTTTCATGAAGTGAGTCCAAGTTCTGCAGTGAAGGCATTTGGGAGAGTTGACACCATTAGAGTTGGGATTGTGGAAGAAAATATGGGCAAATAGTAAGCTTTGAAAAGTTTGCTGCACATTAGAACCTCTGGGAGAGATTTTAAAAAATGTGAATTGTGGTAGATTATGAAAAATGATCGTGATCTTTCACTCTCCTTTTGGCAATGGGGTTTTTGGTTTTCCCACCAAGAAGTAGAGTCTTGTCCCAGCGGCAGTGACACGGGCAGTAGGGTGCTGCTGTGCTATACTGGATCCATAAGGGGAGGCCTGTTTTTCTTGACTCTTCCATAAGGTGACAATAACGTGCTCCTCCTCTTTTGACTCATCATGTGTGACCTCATATGGGATCTGTACAAAGTTAAGGTAAGGATAGATTATCGCTAAACTTTCAATAAATAAAGAATAAGGTCACCTTTATGGGGCACTCTTTTTTTTTTAATAATAATTTTTTTTTTTTTTGGAGAGATTTTCACTGTAGGGAGCGTGCGCTCGCCAGACAGACAGAGAGAGACATAGAGACAGAAAGCGAGAAATCACCCCCCAGGGGGGATGGCCACGCCGCAATCCCTTCTCCTCCATTCTCCTCTCGGGATCTTGGGCACGCATGCACACGCGCCCGGCGTGAGTTTTAAGCCACCGGGTCCGGGACACGAACCGCAGTCGACTACGTGGGAGTCCAGTGACATAGCCATTACGCTAACTGCTGGTTCCCGATAATAATTTTCTTTAACTTTATTTATTTATTTTAATTTGACCAGAGAGGAATAGAGTGAGAGAGAAGGTGGGGGGAGTGAGAAAGCAGGCTGCCAGGTCCAGGACTTGAACTGCGGTCGGCCATGTAGGAGTCCAGTACCCTTAAGTCCCATGCCACCTGTTGACCTCAAAGCTTTTGTGATTTATAATGAGGGTGACAGATTTGTAGATCATGCAGTGTGCCTTGTCCCCTGTTAAAGATGAAAGTTGCAGTCTCACTAAGTAGAACAACTTTACTGTTCTTCATAAAACCAAAATGGAAAGCATTAGGAAGGTGGGTGCTTAAGAAGTCATTAGCAGGGTAGGTGAAAAGAGAAAGAAGGCAACTGAGCCATGGTCAATGAATTAAAGCAGTTTATTTGACATTAATTGCAGAATTTACAGCACTACCATTTAATGATAGGAATAAAAATAGAAAGAATCCAGTGTAAGCAATGCCACAGACAAAACATCGGGGTGGGAAATGAGCAAAACTGAAAATGCAATTAACATTCAAAGAAATCTTCCAAAGAACTGGGAGCTTATCAAGGGGTGAGCATCTCCTCGATAATGAAGTGTGATCCTCATCCCCGCCAGGATTTTAGGGCAGCCATCAACCATTTATACCCTGTTGACCACCCCTGGAAAATCTTTCAGCACAGTCTGACTCAATAAGTCAAAGAAGGGGCAAAATCTGGGTTCTAATATGTTTTGGAAATAGAACTCAGGGTGAAAAGAAAGTCAGAATGTGGATTCATGTGTGGGTGTTCTTTTCAAGACAAAAAGGAGCGCACATCTTAAGGGTGCGTTTTCCTGATTTTAAACATGAGCGGTGATGTCAAAGTCATTGGAGATACTATCTGTAAAAGGAAACAGAACAAGAGGCGCACCTGCCACTCTCTGAGCTCTTGTCCTCTTGGAATCTGGATGGAACCTATTGCATTTCTACTAGAGGGGTGTGTTCTGAAATAGCCAACCAGAAGGCAAGTGGCAGAACACGGTGTTTCACAGGGAGGCTCACATTCTTCTGCCTTGTTCCTATGGTCTAATGGTTCTCCTCCATTTTAAAACTTTAAACAGAGCTGGGGCCAATTTTTCTCTTTTTAACCTTCTCTACCCTTCACTCATTATAGTCACTTCTAAATACCCTAACTCAACAAACAGGTTAGAAGAAAGAATTCAAGTTGTGCAGGCCAGCATGTGAAATTGAAAGGTGTTTTTAAATACCAAAAAGAAATGCATCTGAGGCCAGGGCCCACCATGAGAAAATAGCCAAGACTGATTTGGATCCTGATATCACAAAGGGATGAAAGAAAGGACATTGGAACTTGCTTTCACTCACTTTGGTGGGAGGATTCACTGACCAAGAACGAATCTACAGTGTTTGTGTTAGTTAAGTATTAATATGGGTGGAAATATTTGAATAGGAAGAAGGATGAAAAATATTGTCTGGGTTCTTCCTGTGTACCCTTGTCAAACACCTTCTTTGAGAAAAGCAAAAACTGAAAAAGAGAACTAACTGAAATATTGGTTAATCCTGAATTACCTTTGTTTATAAAATTCTTTGGCATCCCAGACCTGGAGAGGAAAGACTGAACTGCTCTTAGATTGAGAGAAAAAGATTTGGCAATTGAATATATGGATGAAAAGAAAAACAAACACCACAATTATGCTTGTACCACCTCAGTCTATGCCTCCCAACTTCTTTATTTGTCTGTGGGAAACTTGTGTTCCTGGTTCAGAAATTTCAATAGGGTAGGTATTTTACCACCTTTTATGATAAGAAGTTTGGTGGCACCATTTGGTTTTGTTAATATTAAACATCATAGTAAAGAAAGAAAATAATATTCTACATTCAAGGCAGTATCTGCTAATGGTATGACTCCCAACCCAATAGCTGAATAGTCTTTGGATACTTAACCTTTCTTCCCAAGTAGGAGGTTCCTTGTCATAATCTGAAAAAAAGCTCTCCTAGACTGTAAGTCAAATGGCAAACTGAGCCATACTAAGGAATATGGGGAAAATCTCCAAATTATGCAAGTTTTTGAACAGGACTTTCAAACAGAAATAAAGTAGGCATTGATAGGCCAGGTTCTCAGTTTGGTCTGTCCCCCAAGGAAGCATGGGCAATGGGCTTGGCCCCGTGAGATGGAACAAGGCACAGAAAGATAGTGGGGTCTCCTATTTCCTCTTGTATTTTTCTGGATCAAAGAATTGGGGCTAGCTAAAATACAACTTGGGAACGAAGCAATGCAGACTCCATCCCATATCTTTCTTTATTCTTCAAAGAATCATCTTCCAAAGTCAGAGGGAAAATAGCTAAATGGGATGGGTGGCAAGGGGCTTCTGGTTTGGATTGAGGGGCCCTTTGCAACAGTCAGGATGGAGGAAGATGCCTCAGTGAAAGTCCAGGTAAAGCCGACTACAAGATATGAGTCACAATAGCCTTGCTTAGGCAAAGCCCAGCCTGGGGAAAGGTGAATACCTGATGGGTTACAGAAGATTCAAGGTTGCTATTTTTCTCTTCCTGGCCTTTTCTGTGAGTTGTGGTCTGTCTTTATGCCAGCATGTGCTCAAGATCAAGGGATCTCAGAGAACTGTTGGAGTCCAGAGAGAGTGAGGATAGAGAGTTTTGGCCCAGCTCTCCTTAAAGCTAACAGATACGAAGAGTTCTTCCTAATCTCCACCTACCTTCTAGTGCATGACCCCTCCTTCCGCAGGCCTGGCCAGGCCAACATTCCCCCATGATGGCAGGAGAGAAACCCAGGTCAAGCTGAGGTAACACCATAGTTCTGTGTCTCCGAGGAAAAGGACATCCACTGGCACAACACATTGAGTAAAAACCCTTTAATAACAAAATACATTCACGATGTAGCTACTTCAGTTGTGTGGAAAACTCAGCTTACACTTGATTCAACATATCACTTTCCACAAAGTTGAAAAAAAAAGACATAAAATGGCATAACAAAACATAGCTTGACTTTCATCAAATAAATCTTGACAAACCCTAGTGAGCCAGACCCATGCATTGCCTATAATAACAAGGGCTGCGCATGCTCATGTCTGACACCCCTCTGTTTTCTTTGGATCGAAAATACATTTGAACTTTGTAGACACTACAATATCTGCATCAAGAGTAGAGGTTTGTAGGTTCGTGAGTGTGAGGAAAACTTTACTGAAACAAATATCGATTTTATTGCAGAAGAACATATAAAGCTTTCTGGAAGATTAAACACTATTACAATCATCAACTGTCTTACAAAAGCCAATTTAAAAATTCTTGTATCCATTCCCATCTTTGGCAGATTAACACAGGGAAAAATAAGACTATATTACAAAGCTTTCATTATCACAATCTACTTTATAATGCCAAATAAAAATATGTTTCTTTGTATTGTTAATGAAAGCTTATTCCCAATAGATTCTCATTGACAGATAACATGAATGCTCTACTGTTGGTGATTTCCAAAAGTAGGCAGATGCTGTTTTTCCACCATTGTTTCCTAAGCTGCACTCTCTTATGCAAAATCAAGTGTGCTTGGCAGTGGATTTGGCTTTATGTCAAGCATACTGACTGGGAAATAGGTATGAAACTTGAGAATGGGTCTCAGAATCCAAATGTAAGAATGAACAAGTTTGCCCAATCCTCTGTAACTGAAAAACATGTTTTGAGATATAGAGACCTCAGATAATCGGGTGATTTATAGCAAGAAGCTTTTCCTTAACTGCATTTCAAAACTTCTTTTTTACTTCCCTTTAGAAGACATACGTGACATTGTGGGGTAGGTAAAAAGTTAAGAGTCAACTCTGACTTCAGGGAGGAAGAACCATGAAAGAGCTGCACAGGTGAAGTTTTGGAGCACAGCCACATGTGCCTGAATCTTTGGAATAGTTGGTGGAGATGTCCAGGAGAGTGGACCAAAAAGCAAGAGAAGAATTATCGATACTGATGCCATTTGAGTTTCTACTGGGAACTGACCTGATAATAAAAATACTCAGAGAAACCACACACAGTCGAACATAGCCATTCCCAAGCAGAGATCCAAGAAGGCCGGAACACATGAATTAGCATCTCCATAAACATGGCCAGTTAGATCTGAGGTCATAAACATAAAGCCAAAATAACTTCTGTGAGTGGGAATTCAGATACAAAGGTGAGGTGTTTTTCAATGCTCATTTTCAAACCCTTCTTGGATACGGTGATATATCTGGGTTATGAGGATCCCAGTTTGTGGAATGCAAGTTGGCTAACTCAAACTTGGAATGACCTTTCTCATCACAAAATTTGAACCCAATTCAATCTGACTCATTTTGAAATTCCAATATAAAGGTATTTTTGAGGTGAGACAGACATCTTCCAATAAAACCAATATTACCACTGTCTGAGGCTGAACTGTGTACATTTTCACAGTTTAATGTATACACAACTGTTCCACAACTGCTAACAAACGATAGGCGCCCATGCATAAATAAAGTCCATTGAACCAATGGGGAAGATCTAGTTCAAAATGAAAAATGTTGCTATTAAGAACCACAATGCATCACACTGCTAAAGTTTTAGCCTCATGCATAAAATTAGAGCACTGATTGGCAGTTGCTAATTATAATACTACACTGTTAACACAGAACAATTAATTGTTCAGACCAAGTAGCACGAATGTAGAAAATAATTATTTTTTTAAACAGAGCAAATGAACACAGATTGTTTCTTCAGCAAAATATGAAACTGTAAACTTTGGGCTCATTCTGCAACTTTCCCCAATCCAGAATAAATAAAATCCAAAGGGGAAAAAAAAAGAACATACATTTTTTTAAGCGCACCTTTTCGTCTATTACAAAAGCACAACCTAAAACGTATAAAGCTTTTTTTTCTTTTTTTCTTTTTTTTAAGTCACAGTTACCAAAAGAAACAGTGAATAATTTATTACATACGCTATAATAACATTACTCTAAACACTATTATCTATGAGGTATATCTGAGAAAATTCGGTAAGGAATTGCGCGGTCTGCATTGCCAACATGCCCAGGTTCATATTAAAGCTTTGGAACCGTGAAGAACTAGAAAAGGGGGAAGAATGAGGGAGGCAGAAGGAGACATAGAGAAAGAACCTTTGGTATTAGTACAAATCTTGTTCTTTGCAGGGTTGCATTGCAAAGCACCACAGTACAATAAGCCCACCAATTGACTGTATGGAGGCCCAGTTGAAGCTGAGGTATTCACAGGAAGGATTAAACAAAGCACAGAGAGGTCCAGACTGGCTAAATCGTTGCTTTGGTTCAAGCAAGGCACTCGTCCCGTGGTTATGTCACACTTTGCAAGTGAAGCATGAGGCTGAGGGGATTGCGGAGGAAGGGGCTGCCAGTTGGGATGTTTTCTGTGTTCAGCTGCCATCTAGGCTTTCTCTTGTAGAGGACTTGGGGAAGGAAGGCCAGGGAAGGGGAGGTTTGCTTAGAGGGGAGCACATCGCTGCTCTGCTCGGTGAATTAGATCATCTTTGTTGTGTCTCCCAGGTGTTCTGAGAATTCTATTTCTCATAGGAATTTGGGGAGAAAAAAACAAAGCAATTTGCTGGTTGGAAGAAGGCCTTGCAGGTTTGCCTTGTATAGGGAGAAAAGAGTGAACTTTGAGCTTGTTTGGACAGGCATGAACTTTTGCATGTGTCAGGATGGTGTTTGGAAACTTTCCTACAGTGTGTCGGGCTGTCTGCTAAATTCCTGTGCTAGCTGTGCTCTGTTGTTGCACAGAACTGGGTTGACTGGCCTTTTCCTTTCTTATCATCTTGGTCTAAACAGCCTCTTAGAAAAGCTCAAAGAGAACTAGATTAGTAAACTGCTCAATAAGGAGCTATCTGGACTAGAAGTGGATTGTTGTATGTATCTAAAACCCATTTGGTCAAAAGCTGAGAAAGGTTCATTGGCTAATGTTTAAATCACTTTGAGGAATGAATATTAACGGTGATTTAATCATTTAATGGAATCAAAATAAGCTTAAAGAAGACAAATTAATTTCATGAGTAAGAAGGAAAGAAGCAATCAATTTTAAGTAACCATTCTTAAACTGGCATACCCCTTCTTCTGAAATTTTGGGGTCATTTTTTATTTATAATGAATAATCCTCTCCCATCAAATGAGGTAAGGCATAAACATCTCTCATAAATATAAAGCTGGGTTAGAAATGAAATGTAAACACTTGTAAGTGAAAAGGAAAAAACTGAACAGCTTAATGGCATAGGATCAAATTCCCTTTCTTGACACATACTGACTTTAAAATATCCATAATAATTAGACTCAACAGGCCAAGAATGAACTTTCTCCTCCCACTGAATTAAAGGCTTATTTATACAACCCTTGATAATGGGGAGGAGCAAAGGCAATCACTCTGTTTGGATCAATATGTACCTCCCAGGGCAAAACCCCCTGTTTGAGTCCTACTATTTCAAGGCTGGTCACCTCTATTAAAAGCAACTCATCATTTGTGACTACTGTGTTGAGATACCATCTAGATAGGCACTGAAAATGCCTGTGATTATTTTTATAGGATGAAAATATAAGTGGTAAGCCCCAGTCCCCGCTCATTTTCAGTGTGTGACCAACCCCTACAGAGATGGCACTGCACAGGGGCAGAGCTCAGGGGCAAAGCTCAGGGGCAGAACTCAGGGTCAGGAGCCAGGGGACGTGTGTGGGTTTTGTTTCTAGACAGGTATTTAACTTGCATAACTATTTCACTCCTCCAGGCCTCGAGGATAGGACCAAATGATTCCTAAGTTTCCTTCAAGCTCTACTATTCAATGGCTAGTGTTTCTATGGTCCTGTATTTGGAAATCTTTATGGTGATAGCTCCAAAGCAGGGACAGAGGTCATGGCTAGGACTGAAGACCCATCCAACCAGTCTTCTTCCCCAATTTGGAATCAGAATTGAAGGAATCCAATTCGAGCAGCATCCAAACTTGAATCCTGAACATGTTAAGGGGACAACAAACAAGTGAAAGAAACACAGAAAATATCCCTTTCCAAATTAGCAGCCACCGTCGCATAGATAATTATTTCTTTGGGGTATCTGAGCTGTGGCTGTACATACCATGTCAGAGAGAATAGTTCAAATTATAAAAGAGCACGAGCAAAATGCAGACCGCACAGAGAAAGAAATCTTTGGTATCTTTGGTGTCATCAACACGATTAAAATTACAAATGGAAAAAGTCAGTGAGGTAGCCTTCTTTGGTTCTCACTAGAAATAGAAAGTTTTTCCTTTTTTTCTTTTTTCTGCTTTTTTTTTTTTCCTTTTTTGTTTTGTTGCTTTACACACACACACAGTTCATTCTTGGAAGCAGCTAGTGTAAGGGTTTCTCTCTTTTTGCTTATGCTTTTTATTATTTATTTATTTTTCCAGTTTCTGTATAGAAGCCCCGAATCCAGGCTGGTGAAGCAGGTCTCAGCTTACATTTTCTGAATGCACAGGTTCAGGTTGAACAGTCATTGCTTGTCCACAAAATTTGCTCTGTTGTTCTGACAGCAAACACACTGTTGTTTTAAATAAAAAATATAAACTATACAGTGCACCTTTCACAGATGCTGAATAAGTTAAATAAATAAGTTACAATAGGAAGGCTCTGAGGGCCCCAATAATTAAGAGGTGAAGTTCGCCTGGTACCAGGTGGGGCTGCGAACTTAAATTAAATAATTTAATAATTGTTACTTAAACTATTTAAGAAGTTAATTCAAGAAGGAAAAATACCCCGAATTATTTTTCTTTGTAACTTGTATTTCTTCCCTGTCTGTAACAGAATTTCACTGCTTCATAAAGCAAACTAAACTTCGAGAGTATTCTAAATAGGATTTTGCATCTCTGATGCACCATTGGTCTAAATTTTGATAAATAAGTACTAGGAGTAAAGTCAAACTAAAGAAGATTAATTAAATAATTACCCAAATCCTATACACTTGCATACTAGAAACTAATGTATATAAATTAATTACATGAAGGGTACTTAACTTGTTGGGTCATAACCCGAAGAGATATGATTTAAAAAAAAATTTTGTCTGGAGGGGGGGTCTTCATTTTTCGAATGACAAACTGTATAACCTTTTTCAATAGTCTCAATAAAAATAAACAAGGAAACAATAACTTCTAAAGCTTTCTTGTGTTAAAGATCATTTAAATGAGACAAGCATGAAAAAAAATCACCACTCCCCCTAGCTAGCACAGCCTCTGCAGGACCTTGTCACCATCATCCCAACCCTGAAAAACCAGAGCCCACTTTCATTCATCCCATTGGTTTGCACTTGACTTTGCTATTTTCCTTTCTTTTTCTTTTTTTCTTTTTTTAAAAATTTTTAAAAAATCCTTTTTCAGGTCTTTGGATTTAGCTTTAGTTATGAGAGATCCAGATTAAAGCTATTCAACCGAAGTTATCAAGCATAGGTGTCATTCTAACAGATGATTAAAGAATATCCATGATTTCTGAAAGTTGAGTTTATCTTGGGTGTGCCCAAATGAACATAATTCCAAGCTTACACAATGAAAATGCTGGAAAAAAATTTTTTTTTTCTGCACTTTGGTTTTCAGTGTTACAATAAATAATGAAAACAATGTACATTGTAGAAGTACCACATACATGTTAAACGATGATTTAAAATTTATTTATTGTAACAGATTACAGTATGTGTGTACTAGACATATGTATACATGTGTACACAGTCTAGACACGTATAGGTAATGTATGTTATATCTATGAGAATACATGTCAAAATATGTATCTAAATCTGCATACATCCAAGCAAACAGACCGTGTAAGCCTTAGGCAGACTTATCTACTAAAGTTTATGCTATGAGAAAAGCTAGTTGCTAAAATGGAGTAGAGTGGAAGACTTCCATGGAATGAACAAACCTGTAGCAATGGGTTTTTTATACACATTTTCCCTACTAAAAAGGTTTTAGCTGGTTAATTTCAATCAACCAAGCTCAAAAATCTATAGGGAAAGCCTGGGCTCTAGTTTTAACTTACCTCAGACTGCCAGAATCATTTTGGTATCTGAGACAATGAGTCTTTAACATCACACAATAGCCCATCAGCCTCAATTATGTTTTGTATTCTACCTATATGAGATCCTATATTATTTTAATAAGTATTTTGTATTTTATAAAGTTTTCTGGGGCTTTATAAAACAAACCCTCTCCACATTCCCTACCTTGGAAAGAAACAAATCATTGATAGAAAATAGACACTGGGACATCCATATGTAAAGACAACATTATCTTATGACATCGTACAACACGCTGGGGTTCCATTCTTCCTTTAGTAAGGACTTTCTGTGGTCTGATTTCAAAATTAGCACCTCCTGTTGTTCCAGTGGTGACTTCGTCTTAGCTAAAGGTACAAAATTATTAAGCTATCCAGTTTTGCAGATATGTATTAGAAAGCTAGAAGTAGACCAGCTCCATCCCTTCTTCTTTCTTCCTCTCCCATTACCTACCCACTCTTCCTGGTTTAGCTACCAAGTCTGAATCACACAGCATCAGCAGCAACAACAAAAAGGCAGCTCTGATCTATTTCAAACGGAAGAGTTATCATCCAAGTACTTGGTCTGGGCCTTGTGGTCAACCTTGCTCTCGTATCTCATCTCTTTCTCTCCAGTTTTTAATAGGGTGCATTATTTCACAATACTGAAACCCAGCCCGTTTTTAGATTTTAAAAAATTTCACTCTACAACATCCTGAAAATCTGAGTTCACTACAAAGACATACTGTCATAACACTTTGGTAACGATCATCAAACCAGTTCTATAATTCTACCTCCATTTTCAAAAGCAGGAAAGTTTCTCCTTGTACTAGTGATTTAAAAAATAAATAAATAAACAAAATGTTTATATTTAATTAATTGACACTAATAGGTTAATGCCCAGCATAGCAAGGTAAACTGGTTGATAATTTAAAAAACTTATATTTGGCTTTGAAATGTATCATTTGACTTAAGAAATGCACATGTGTGTGTGCCTACATGGCTATCAGATTTACCTTCCTAATTATAATTTCACTTTAGCTCGTAATGAAAATTAGTTTGGATTTCCTAAGCTCACAATTACAAAGAGCTGTGGGAAGAAAGGAGCTAAGAGACAACTGTGGTTCCTCCAGATCAAGTGGAGTCCTCTAACTCAGTCAAGCCTGGACCTTTACGTGATACAACCCAAACACTCATTAACACTTTGGAAGAGCTTTTAAATATTGGTGTTGAGTTTTTATGGTTGCTAATGTTTTCTTTTTAAAAAGAAAACTGAATTGCCTTTTATTTTTCATTTCCTGGAATGAAAGAAGTATGTCCCCAGCACGAAAATCACATTTAAAAAAATAAATAAATAAAGTGAATCTATTTATGGAAAGGAATAAAGAAAAATATATTTCTACCCCATAGCCGTGACCATTTAATTTCAGTTGCCTCCAGAAAGTGAAATCTCATTGATAACTGTTCCTTCACACTGTCCTTTTTGTTGCTGATGGCTGAGGCATGCCTGGAATTTCTCTCGGACTGAGAAAATGGATCTTAAACTATAACCAAGTTCAAATTGCTATTTTCTCTGAGAGTATTAACTTATAATAACTTTAAAAATTCTTGAGAAAACTCACTGGGTTAAATTCTATTACCTTTCAATATAGCAAGCTTTTACTTTCAGATTTCTAATACATTGAAATTCAGTAGGGCTTAAAATTTTGATACATAAATGTATAGTTACACATATGTATTTATGTATGTATGTAAATATATATATATATATATTTTAAAGCAAGCACTTTCCTTTAGCATAACATTATCTTATATGAGACATTTACTAAAAGTCCTTGGAGGGAAATTTTTGCCTTTTTCAATATTATGACATCTTCCTCTGGTCACTAGAGGACCAGCTGGTTTGACCAGTGTTGAAATGCAGGCCACAAAAGCAGCCTCCTTTGGTCTAGACATCTTCAGAGAATGCCAAAGACCCAAATACTGAGATTTGTGTGTCAAAGAATCAGTAACCACACTAAGCAGGCTCAGTTCCTCAACCTAACCTCGAGAAAAACAACTAGTTTTATTGGTCAGAAGTCACAAAGACTCATTTAGAAATACCCAGGTTGAAATTCATCTTTGTCAACTCATATGGGAACAATCCCCTACATTCCTTAGTCCTTAGAGAAAGAATCATGAGCAAGGGACAAATGGACATGTAGGAAGAGTCTAGGAATAAACCCCCAAAGAATTAAGAAAATCAAGAAGGGCTGTGTTCTCTCACAGCTCCATGCTGCAAAGGGAGACTTGCATCCTAAGAACGGGGAGGTGGCACACATGGAGCTCTCCAGGGGCAAGACTCTAGGGCTCTCCCACAAACCTGCTTTATATTTTCTGTCCAAGATCAAGGTCCCCAACATCACCACCACTGCCCCGCCCCAGTGCCTGCTGTGGTTGTATGTAGGCTTGGCAATACAAATTGGTAATTACTATCCTGAGGAAACCTGATCAACCCATTGCAACAGGAGCTGGACTTCCCTTACAAGATGTCCACTGGTGGATCTATTCACTGAGTGGGACCTGAAATACCTTCATGGACAGGGCAGCTCCTGGAGAACAGATTTCTGAGCTGGCCTCATGTCCCCTTACTGGTGGAAATGACCACTGAGCCTTCCCAGGAGTTACAGAAGATGAGCCCACCATTCTGGGCTGGGTCTGACGGATGTACCTTCCTCACCACCTTGACCATGGTTGAGGTATAGCATAGAGATGACTCCAAATACAGATAAAACTCATTTACACCATGGGTCCATTTATCAACAGGTTAAATGTTGAAATGCTTGAACTTGATCTTAAACCTTTCCCAGAAATTTTCATAGAAATCTTAATACCCTATATCATCCGCAGTGGCAAATGAACTCAGGAATGACATGAGAAATGAGAAGAATTCTGCATTGAATACTTGACCAATGAAGCACTTGACAAAAACAAGACATGAATTTGGACAGCAATAATTTTGGGTTATCACCAATGTCAAGTTGATCTATATATGTATTCATATATTATATATATCTTTCTTTAGAAATGCAACTTTCACAGCTGATTTTTAAAAAGCTAATAGAAAAGTAGAAACTGGTCATTATTTTTACATGTTTCCCCCCTCCCCACCCCAAATGAAGCCCTGTTAGGATGTAGCAATCACATGAAGACGAGGCTGTAAATTCCCCTATAAACTCTTTGGTTCTGTGGCTTGGGAGAGGATGTGTTGCCAAGACCCCTACCCCTGACCCTCACTCCCCTTCCCTCCCCTGATGATGAGACTCTGAACATATAAGGGACCAAGTCTAAGGGTTAAGCAAAGAACATTCAAGTGACAGTATCATTCCCCACACTGCTGAGCAGAGAGAAAAGAATCATTCAGTATCCCAACATCTAAAACTTAGACTCTGTGGAACCTTTTGAGAGATTCCATGGTGGGGTAAAAAGCCATAAAACAAAATTAAAGGGAAACAATAAAATCAAATAAATGACCCTTTCCTTTTGTTGCTCAGAGAAACAAAATTGATTACCTTTATACAGATCAATGGCGCTATTAGTATTTTAGCCAGGCAAGAGGAGATAATGAACTGAAACAAAACATGTGAGAAATCCTCATCTTTGGTATTGTAGCTGTTGAGGTTTCTGTTGCTCTGTTCCGTGTTCTTTTGAAAAACTGCATAGGCACAAATTAAAGACAATCTTCAACTTTAAGATTACCGCGTGAGTTGGCAAATGAAGCAGCAGCCACGGAGGCTCTTCTTTATTTCTGTTCTTGTCTCAACCCTTTCTTTAAAATCTGCTTCCAAAATAATGTCCCAAGAGGTCTGTCTGAACACAGTGTGTCTCGCTGTTTTTGGATTTTTATTTTCTCTTCTGGCGTGCTTCCTTCTTGGTGGTGGTGATTTCCACTGATTTACGGATTTATTTATTTATTTTAATGGGACAGTTGTTGGTTGTAGAAGTAGGTGCAGAAAAAGTTTCTTTGGTTTCGATTAAGTAATTCATAAAAAAGTCAGTCTCAAGTGTCTGTAAAGAATCATTGCAGCGTTTGGCTTGCTTTGAACACGCCCACGGTGCCCAGCTGGGGCCATTCACTGGTAAATATGCACATTGTGACCTTCACAATCTCCCTGTCCTCTTGCTCTGGGAAGGTGACAGCCAGAAACCAGGGCTGGCATGGTAAAGCCACTCCCTGGGTGGCGTGGCGAACGTCCTTGGCGTAGCTGGTTTGCTCAGCCCGATGGTGAGCCAAATGCAAGAGCTGAATGCCATTTGGAGTTGCAGAGGTTTTCTGATTTCTAAAAGTAATCACAGTATTTTTAGGCTAGAAAATGGCAAGTAATAAATGTCTTTGGTTTGCAGTATTCTGCTTCTTTGGTGTGCTGTGTTTTCTCCAGATTTATTCAGCTGTTTTGCAAGGATGATTCAACAATGGAAGAGATTTAGGACTAGATGGCGTATGAGTAACGTGTATGGTGGTTTGATTGATTCTTTTCCTTGCTAGAAAACACTGAAAACATCCTTACTTATGGGATGGATGAGAGAATAACCCAAATCAAAAAGAGTGAGAATAAGTTACATGATAATCACAACGCACAATAGGAGGAACCAGATGACTGGTAAACCAAAAAGGATATATTAATGATCTAAAAGAATCTAGATCTTTTAAAATGCTGCATTTGCTCCATGTACCGTAACAGTTAAATTGGCCTCCTGAGTGTGCGTCTGCATTATGTACAAACAGAATTTGTAGCAAACTGCAAAATGTGCTTGAAGCCATATTCCCAACGATTTCCCTAATGACTTCATAACAGGCGTCTTGAAAATCCAGATGCAGTGGTTCCAGAACCTTCCTTATTTCTGTTTATCTTCGTTGTGCTTGATACTTTGAGCTCAAGTGAACTGATTTGGTTTTTGACGGATCCAAGACCACATGATATTTCCAGGAGGTAAAAAAAGAAAAAAAAATTGTAAACTGGATCAACTTAAATCTTCCTAAACCATTTAATGAAAAGATGCCTGAGTTGGAAAAACAGGTCCTTGGATTTTTTTTTAAACTTCCATATTTAAAACTTGTGCTCAGTAATTACCATTCTGATGTTTTTTTGTGTTATGGCTGTGAACTTTGGTGTACTGTGGTATAATGAGGCTAAGCACTTGGAAAGCAAATGAGGTCATTCTTGTGGCTGGATTCTTCTCTTGTTGTAGCATCATGGAAGCCTAAACTCAGAGTCCTTACACAGGCCAAATTCACACTGTTACTTGTGGGAACTCTGACTGCAAGAGGTTGACAGGACCTGAAGTGGGACTGCTGACTCTTGAAGCAATCCTGAACTTGGTTGACACCATAATGGAATGAACTCACTCCAAGAAGGCCCCATTTGGGTTTCTGGGATGCTTAGCATGCTCAGAGAACAGTGTCTGGTTCAAAGAGATTAATTTTCAGCTTGCACTTGGAATCTATAGCCATTAAAAACAAACAAATGAAAAGAACACCTGGCCTATGATTACAGCTAGAATAGAAGTTTCTTTTCAAGAGAATTGTGCTTTCAAATCACCAGTGAAGGGCCCCAGCTAAGAATCCGGTGTATTTTTCCTTTGTGTTTTCTTTTGGTGTCTGTTGTCCTTGTGTGGAGGTGACTTGTGCCCAAGTGAGAGTCCTCCCATCATGCTTTGGTACAAGTGCTGGAGGTGGACGAGGAGCCCCCCGTGCTCAGATCGTCTTGCCACTTCTCCAGGCTGCGGCGCCGGGCGTTCATGAAGAAGTTGCTGACGGTTGTGAGCTCCAGGCCCAGCTGCTGGGAAATGGTGATCTGCATCTCCTTGGACGGGCGTTTGTTCTCCTTGAAGATGGCAAAGAGTGTTCGGCGTTGGAGGTCGGTGAACACCAAGCGGGATTTCTTCTGGGAATTGTTCCTGTCTTTGTTTGGTTCTTGCTCTTTGCGTTTGCACGCTTGAAGGGAAA
>NW_006159442.1:1567362-1573244 GCF_000334495.1 Tupaia belangeri chinensis | reverse complement strand
TCAGTGCACCCGCGAAGGTGATCCATGGACAACATCGACAGAGTTGTACACGGGGACATAAACCGTTAAACTTTATTGTGCAAATTGCCCAGCTGTCAATAACCAGCCTTCCCAGTTCCTCTCCAGGTGATGGAAGGCATCAGCTGGCGCGTGAGGGGTGGGAGAAAGGAGACAGCAACAGGCGGGTTAGACATAGTCTGGCTTCCAACCAACAGTAGCTGTCTTTTGTTTAGCCCCAGACTCCCAGTACACCGTTAAAATTCTTTCTCTCTGAAATCAGGTACTGTGGGGGCAGTGAAGGCCCCAGATCCCCAGGGGTAACAGGTAGCTCCTCTTTCATATTCATCCTTAGGAATTGTTTACAGCTGAGCTGAATTACCTTCTTGAGTCAAAACTGAAAAGTGCATTTGAAAAAAAAAAAAAGTTTCTACCCATGTGTCTCTAAAAATTGTTAACTGAGTGAAATCAGAGGTGACAGAAAGATGGAATCATCCCAACCAAATACCCTTCATCCAGGTTTTTGACAAGTCAAAATAAAACAAACCAAACCAGAGAGGGAAAGAACATGAAAAAAGATGTGGGGGGAGGGGGCAGCAGATGGTGTGGTGGTTAAGGTGCTGGACTCCCACATGGCTGACCATGGTTCGAGTCCTGGACGGGCAGCTTACTTTCTCACTTTCCCTCTCTCTAGCTCTCTTTATCTCTCTGGTGAGCACACATGCCTTATGGCAAATTAAAAATATATGATAATAAATAAAGCTAAGTAATAAAAAAAGAAAAAAGTTGGTTTAAGCAATTATAATTTGGTTAGTTTGAAGTGGAGCCAGTATAAGAAGACAGGGGATGAGGGTGGGGGAAAGAAGCCCAAAGGTACAAGGATGGATGTCTATGCTGAGTCTCTTTAATTGAGTAGGAAAACACCTGGATTGACATCTGCAGCCAGGGCACTATCTGCCACCACTTCTCCCTTTGCCTACAAGTTCCTGGAAGGCAGAGGCAGGCTGTCTAATGTTCCAGATAGATTCCCTTTGGTGCCATGGTTGCAAAAAATGCCTGGGACAATGAATGATGAATGGCATATTGAAGCGTTCAGAGAATTGTACATTTCACACACAGTTAAGACAGATCTGGTCTCTCAGGAAGTGACTTGTGGGCCAGCCGGGCGGTGTGGAGGTTAAAGCAATTGGATCCCACATGGCCGACTATGTGGTTGAATCCTGGACCTGGTGGCTTGAAAACCGTACTGGTGTGTGTGTGTACATGTGCAAAATTCTGAGAGGAGACTGGAGGGGATGGGATTGTGGAGTGGTCATTACCCCTGAGAAGAGGGGTGATTTCTCACTTTTTGTCTCTCTCTCTATCTCTAGTGAGCACATGCACCCTACTGAAAATTAAAACAAACAAAAAAATGACTTATAAGTTTAAATAATGTAGTACATATGAATCACAATGTCAAAACATGACACGTGTGTTAAAACACTTGCAAGAAATCCCAACTCCCCTAAGGATGTTGCACAGCCTCAGAAGAGCTCACGGGGAAAGGCAAGGAAGGGACAGAGACCCAGACTGGGCAGTCTCCCCACAATCATTTCCCACGGGATGCTCCAGCTCCCAAGCTGAGACTCCTTGTCCAAGCTAATATTCAGGGTATGGCTTAGGTGCTTTCCTGTACTTCTCAAATGTCATCCCTTTGTGGTGTCCCAGGATGTGGCTTTGGGAATGAAAAAGTCATTAGGGCTGGGCCCTCATGGCATAATGACCCTTTCAAAGAAGTTGGTGTGTACATAAAGAGGGGAAGTCTGACACAGCTGCCTAGTGGTTAAGATGGTCAGCTCCCACGTGGCTGACCAGAGTTCAAATCTTGGCCCCCCAGGAGCTTAAGAAACATGCTGAGCCTGTGTGCGCATGCTCCAAATCCTGACCAACGGGAGAAATGAAACAGAAGGGACTGTGGCATGACCATGCCTCACCGGGGAGTGCTTTCTCTCTCTTTCTCTCTTCATTTATCTCTCTCTGGTGAGAACATGTGTCCTTTGGGAATTAAAAAAAAACTTACATTAAAAAAAAGGATATGAGATAGGCACAGCCCATATGGATACAGACTGGGACAAAGAGAAACTTACAGACAGCCACTCTGCACAAGATCCTGCCCTCTACCACGTTGTAGCTTTGGCAGGAGTTGGCCACCGGACCAACCATGAGCTGAATAAACCTCGATTTTATTTATTTATTTATTTTAGAGAGATGTTTACTATAGGGCACATGTGATCACCAGAGAGACAGACAGGAAGCAAGACATCACCCCCAAGTGGGGATGGCCACATTGCAATCTCTTCTCCTCCATTCTCATCTCAGGATCTTGACTATGTATGCACCCGTGCCTGGATTGAGTTTTAAGGTGCCAGGTCTGGGACTTGAATTGCAGTTGACTCCATGGGAGTCCAGCGATGTAACCATTCCACCATCTGCTGGTCCCAAGCCTCTATTAATTAATTAATTTATTTATTTATAGATTACTTAGTCACAGGTATTTCTGTAAGCAATGCAGTAATGGACTAAAACAATCTTTGCCCAATCTCAAGGTTTTCATAGCCGTGCTTCTAAACATTAATGCACACAAGAATCACCAGGAGAGCTTATTAAAATGCAGCTTATTTTGATGCAGTCGGCCTGGAGTGGGACCTGAGAGCCTGCATTTTTCGTGAGCTCCTGGTGATGCCTACACTCCTGGTCCACAAATCTCAATCTGGGTAGGAAGGCTTTGCCTAAATTCCCAAACCACAGAGAAGCACACTGATGCGATGGAAAGCTCTGGAGCCAGACATGCCTGGATTCAAATCTGGGTTTCTCCACCTATAAGACTTGGGACCCTGCAAATTAACCTAACCCCTCAGTGTTTCTTTCCTTCCTCTGAATAATGCCTCTTCTGCAGAGGAGGAAGTGGGGATAACACCGGTAAATCCTTGCTGCCCACATTCTTTCTCATTGGACAACCCCAGTAATTCTGAGCCAGGTAAATTATTTTCACTTTAAAAGAAAATATATGGAAACCTTGAGAGTGAAAGTGATGGACCTGAGGCCACATTCCAAGCCTGCTGTGGACATAGAGCCAGAATCCATCCTTCTGTACAGAGTGACACCCATGCCGACTGCACAATGGAGGGAACCTCTTTACAGGGCGGCCTATGGGCCTCCAACACCGAGATTCCGACTTTGCCTGTGTGGGGCCAGGTTCTGAAATCTGTGCCTTTTCAAACCTCCTCAGGCCTATCTGAAAGGTGGAGACCAGTGTGCTGAACCAGTCCACCCATTCAGGTCCCCAGACCACCGTCCCTGCCTCACTGTCTGGGATGGCTGGCACCAAGCCTTCATCTGGAGGGTTCTGAATAAATAGCTGTACATGGTAATCTCCTGATAACAATATCTGAGCAAATACTTTCTGCAAACATTGGCCGAGGTCCTCTATCAATTCACACTCCTTTGTATTAACCATACAGTCCTCAGTTTTCATACCAATATTGTTTATTCTTCAGATAATGCTGTCTGTGTGTTTTTAATAGGGCGATTTGACAATGTTGGTACAGGTTCACACGGACTTCTCAGGTTATATTTGGTGAGATATATTCAATTTAAGAGAAAAATGTTACTGACAATGTTCAGCGAACTGCAGAGAAAGAATAGGTCAGTATATCCTGCTCATGCCTTCCCAACAGCTTTCCAAAGCCGCCAGATTCCACACCAGCAAACACAAAGTTAGAGCTTACAGTGTACAAATGTAGAGCAAGTCCAAAGGCCCACGTAACTAGGCAGTCAGGGACGTGCCCAGACCCTTACAGCTGGTGGTTGTCAACTTATGATTCTTACTCACAAAGGCAACTGGCCGGGAGCTGAAAGAAAATAAAAAGGAGAACACTTGCTTTGAAAATCTATCCAAAAAAGTAGATGGAATGACGTCCAGAAACCGGTATGGAACTTCAAAATTCTCAGAGCCAACCTGACTATCTCCAAGGACATAAGCAGAGTGTAAATGATTGGTGCTGTTAAAATATTACAGTCTACAGGGAACCAGCAGTTAGCGTAATGGCTATGTTGCTGGACTCCCCTGTAGTTGACCGCGGTTCGCATCCCGGACCTGGTGGCTTAAAACTCATGCTGGGCGTGTGTGCGTGCATGCCCAGGATCCCGAGAGGAGAATGGAGGAGAAGGGATTGCGGCGTGGCCATCCCCCCTGGGGGGTGATTTCTCGCTTTCTGTCTCTTTGTCTGTCTGGCGAGTGCATGCGCCCTGTAGCAAAGAAAAACTTCTCAAAAAAAAAAAAATATATATATATATTACAGTCTACAGTCAGTATGGACGCATTTCCGAACAGCTAGGAAAGAGGCAAGTAGCTCCCTATATATAGCCTGGGAATGCATTAGAAACCCAATGAAACAGCAGGTGCTCACTGGCTGTGTTGATAGAGTCTCACCACAGTCATGCTGGTCAGTCTCTCCTGGGTTCCAGCTCCTCGGAATAAATTCTGTCTTTGGGAGGCACAAGGTCAGCCCAGCCTCCTCTGGATAATTTGAACGTTTCTTCCCCCATCCCCTGACAACACTTCTCAAAGAAAAGCAGGGAGGGCAGGCCATGGGTTGATGCATGTATTGCCTGGTATCAAGGTGGGATGTGGATCCAAGAAGCCCTCTGCAATTCTTGACCTCCCTTTCTCTCATGAGGAAGTAGCTCCTACATGAGGCCCTGCGGGGGACTGAGGGCTCACTTCTCCAAGACTAGAAGCAATCATGGTTTACCTATAATGAGGCTACCTACCCAGCTATCGTTTTCCCCCTTGGGGGAGGGCAGGAATAGTATTGATTCAAATTGGTAATGAGGGCTGTGTCCTGTGGAACAGGACTTTGGACTAGCGAGGGTATACAGATCTCTGTGTAATCTGCGATTGGTGACAAAGGTGACAGTCAGCTATTGTCTAAAAATGCAGGTTTCTTGGTAGACTAGTTTTTCATGGCACTGGGTTCCCAGTGTGAAATAACGAGAAGCAGCACTGGTGCCAGGCATAAGCCTCTCTAAAGCACTGAATCACCAACTTGTCTTTTCCCTGGTGGCTACTGTGTTTTTCTCCTTCAGGGGCTCAAAACTAGGACAAAGAAAATGTATTTTTGGGCCAGCAGGTGGTGTGGCGGTTAAAGATGCTGGAGTCCTACATGGACTGCGGTTCGAGTCCTGGACCTGGAGGCTCATTCTCTGTTTTTCTCTCTCTCACTCTGTCCCTCTCTGGTCAAATTTAAACAAACAAACAAAGTTAAATAAAATAATTCTTTGAGGGACCAGCAGTTAGTGTAATGGCTATGTTGCCGGACTCCCACGTAGTCGACCGCGGTTCAGGTCCCGGACCCAGTGGCTTAAACTCACGCTGGGCGCATGTGCATGTGTGCCCAAGATCCAGAGAGGAGAATGGAGGAGAAGGGATTGCAGCGTGGCCATCCACCCTGGGGGGTGATTTCTCACTTTCTGTCTCTCTGTCTCTCTCTGTTTGTCTGGTGAGCACACATGCCCTATAGCACAAAACTCTCCCCCCAAAAAATAAATAAATAAAACAAAATAAAATAAATAAAATAAAATAATTCTTTGAAAAAAAAAGAAAATGTATTTCTGAGTTGATCCCATGGCATAATGGTTAAGAAAGCCACATCCATAAGGCTGACTGCAAGGTTGGAATCCTGGCCTGGTAGCTTGAAAAACTCTGTGGGTGTATGTGCATGCATGCCCCAAATCCTGACAGGATGAAGAAATAGAGAAGGGCCTGTGGTGTGCACCCACTGGGGGGTGGTTTCTCCTCCCCGCTTCACATACACCCCACCCCCTCACCCCACCTCAGACTCCCC
>NW_006159442.1:1531004-1567300 GCF_000334495.1 Tupaia belangeri chinensis | reverse complement strand
AAAAAAGAAAAAAAAAAAGAAAAAAAAAAAGTATATTTCTCTGTCCCAACCAGGAGAGAGAGAACGTCTCTCTTCACTGATCTGTTCTCCTTGCCTCCCTATGCCATCTCCCTACATGGGCAGGCCTAACTGCCTTGAGAATGGCTGCTCCTGGGCATTCTGGGAACTTGCTGATGCCCAGGCTCACTGGCTCTTAGCTCCGCCCACCACCTACCCACGGGAAGCCCCAAAGTGTGTGGTCAGAGACTGGCCGTGAAGTTTACCTGGCCAGGGAAGATTCACATCTGGGGGGGATTCCATGGCAGGTAGGCAGATGGAGTGACCACGTGAGACTGGAGAGAAATTGCAAGAAAAGCGCTGGGCCTTGGTGCTGACTGCAGAGCTCAGCAACCAAGTACTTCCCCTGACAGAAAAGGCTGGTTTCACCCACCCTCAAATTTTCTTCCAGTGACAAAGGTCCTACATATTTGCATGCTGAGGGATAAAGAGTTGTTGGAAGCTAGGGCCTCCCTGCTGGTGGGGAAGGGCAGGAAGGCAGGGTGGTAAGGGAGAAGCAAAGAGTGCCGGGACAGGTGCGGGGGCCCTGCCTGACAGACTTCCCTTTTCCCCCTTCCCTGGGAGAGACCATGCCTGGACACAGGGTAGCCTGACCTCGGGTATGTGTGCATGTATGGTATGGTGGGAAAGAGGCACAGTGTCTGGTTGGTTCTATAGGCTGACACAGGTTGGAGAATCACCCTGGAACAGCCCTCACCTTGACACCTGGTCCCACCAGTGCAGTGGCTTTAGCTCTTCAGGTCTCTGAACTTTAACCTCCTACAACTTGGTCCTCATTGCAGTCCTAGAACGTGAGGGTTCTAGGGAACCATTGCATAGCATGGTGGTTAAGGCACTGGACACTCCCACATGGCTTGAGCATGGCTGAAGTCCTGGATCTGGTGTTTGCTTTCTCGCTTTCCCCCTCTCTGTCTCTCTCTCTTTCTGGTCAAATTTAAAAATGAATGAATAAAATTAAAAATAAATATTAAAAAAAAAAAGAATGTGGGGGTTCTTGTCTGGTCTGGGCCCATCAATTTCACTGAGGAACTGAAGGCCCAGTAAGGAGAGTCGAAGCTGATAACAAGGTCTGACTCCCCCATTGGGACTTTCCACATCTCTGAGAGGAATATGGGACAGAGGTATGGATTCCCATTTCACAGCTGGCAGAAGTTCAGGGAGACAGGCTTTAGGGAGACACAGTTATCGCTGGAGCTTGAATAAGACTTGGAAACCTCCTTCCCAGCTTCCCTAGTCCCCAGGGGTCCTGTGCAACAAGAATGACCCAAGACCAGGTCAGAATCCTCTAGCCCGCCCTGCCACAGCACTGACTTGGGTTTTACCCCATGCATTCAGATTCCCATTGAACCACCTCTTCAGTATTGACTGGAACCTTCCCACTTGTTTTTGGAGAATTCAACCTGATGGTTAGCTGCAGAGTTATTAGCACTGGAATCAGTAGGTTCCTGCGCAATTGCCTCAGACAATTTTCTTCCTTAGACAGGAAGAAAACATGACTAATACAAAGGAATTACACTCTTAAGACCTGAAAGCTATAATCCTTATCTACAGCTTGATTTTTCTTGAGGCACCAATGTAGGGAGAAGACTAGATAGGACGAGCATGAGGCATTTCCACCATCAACCTCAGTTCAAAGTTTGCTTAGTAATTAACTAGTGTGTGATCTCGGTCAGGGCACTGCCTCCGTGCCTCAAGCTCCCTAGTGACTGTACCAGAACTGACCGCCTGAGTCCTTCCCACAGTTGTGATGAACTTGTCTCCCATGGGCTTCGTTCTGTCTGGTACAGTTTTACTTAATTACACCAAAGGCAAAGCAGCCTTTCTCCATGACTCCTGTCATCTTTGCTGCAGGAGTCAGAAGGATCGTGGAAACTGCAGGCTGGTCTGTACGAGCTGGTATAAGCCACAGGCTGCTCTGCCCCTGAAGACCCAGGTTGGGAAGGTACCTCTTGGCAATGGAATCAGGAAATGGCTTCTTTTACCTCCCAGACTAGAAGCTCTGGGTTAGGGTGCAATGTCTTTAGCCGCAGGCACCACCTAGCAGCTGTCCTAGTGGGTGGTTGTGAACTACTTGTGGGAGGGAGATGGTGTGAGCCAGTCCCGAGGACAGGTGAGCAGAGGGGCCCTGAGGTCAGATTTGATTTCTAGTGTCTTCAGACCCTTGCTTGTCTCGTGTCTCCGATTTGTTTGTTTCTCTATTTACTTCTTCCATGAGAAAGACAGAAAGAGGCATACAGAGAGACAGGCACCCCCAACAGGGTCATCACACCATGACCCCCCACCTAGTATCAGCCCTCTGGATCACAGGTACATATATGTGCACCCAACTTGCCCAGGGAGGTCCTGGAGTGTGAACCCAGGACCCACATTGTGCAGTTGTGTTACCACTGCCTGGGTTCTCATCTCTGACACTTTACATTTTATTTTTTAAAAATTTTATCTTTTCCATGAGCAAGAGAGAGAGAGAGAGAGAGAGAGAGAGAGAACTTCTAATAAGGTCTTGGCACCATGATCCACTCCCAGTCTCAGCTAGCTACAGATGATGGGCATGTGCTTGCCTGCTACATACTCTGAGAGGTCTCCAGATATCAACTCCTAACCTTCCCAAGTGGGTCAGCCTTGTAGAGTCTTGCATTTTACTACTGCACCACCACCTGGCCCTTCACATTTGATTTTTTTTTTTTTTTTTTTTGCTAGAAGGAGGTGTGTGCACTAGCCAGAGAGAGAGACAAGGAGAGAGAGAGGGAGAGGAGAAAAACTCCCCATAGGGAATGGTTGTGGTGGAGTCCCTTCTCCTCCATCTTTCCCTCCTTGTGGAATGTTTGGCATGCACATGTACCTAGGGTATTTTTCAAGCTACCAGGTCTGGGACTCCGACTGCATGATCAGTCATGTGGTATCTGGCTTCCCTCAACCACCAGGCTGCAGAGCTGACTGACCCTACATTCGATGTTTAAATTCCCATCTTTCTTGTTTCCTCTCCTTCCTCCCTCCCTCCCTCCCTTTCTTTTCTTTTTCTTTTTTTTAGAGAGATTTTTGCTATAGGGTGTATGTGCTCACTGGAGAGACAGAAAGAGAGACAGACAGACAGGAATCAAGAAATCGCCCCCACCCCCACCCCTGGGGGAGATGGCCATGCTGCAATCCCTTCTCCTCCATTCTCCTCTCAGGATTTTGAGCATGCACACACATGTACCCAGCTTGAATTGGAAGCTTCTGGGTCTGGGACTTAAACCGTGATCTGCCATGTAAGAGTCCAGCAATGTAATCATTATACCATCTGCTGGTCCCATCTCTCATTTCTTGCTTCTTTCATTTTCATGAGCTTTCTGGTCCTTTTCACCTCTGCCCTCAATACTCCCTCTTCCCTCTTCCCTCTTCCTTGCCCACATCCCAGCCACTCCCACATGGCACCTCCCCTTCACACCTGACATCATTTTCTGTATGGAGCCCTTGGCCCAGGCAGTCCTGGAAATGACTTTCCCTCCCAGTGCCCTGGGAAGGCAGAGGGACCTCTGGTTCCATGAGTAAAAAGCCTGCCACCCACAGTGCTCAGGGCTGGGCAAGGGGGAGCCAATCAGAAGGGAGGAGTCACCTGCCGGTGGGTGCTAGAGGGCCTGTGCCTGAGCTTGCTCCATTTGATCGGAGGATTAACCCCTGCCAGACTGAAACACTGGCCCTTTCCCCCATCTTACCTCCCTACCTCCGCAGTTACTCTGCTCCTAGAGCAGGCTTCGAGGGGATGGGGTGGAGAGGACTGAGGCTTACGGGAAGCAGGAGCCATCCACCAGGCAAAACAGAGGAGGCTGAGGCAGACTGATCACCCTAAAGCCTTCCACTCTTCCCCTCCTAACATCTGCACCTTTGCTGCTCCTCCAGTAGGAGGGGGTGTATACTGGCAGTTAAAGAATATGCTGGAAGTGATAGCATGGCAGTTTTGAGACAAGGCCTCGAGAAGCCGTGCACTTGGTCCATACCCTTGAAACCCTGCCAGCCACCATGTGCACAAGCCTGGGCACAACCATGTGCACAAGGCCAGCGTGCTGGAAGGATAGGCTGCCCCAGCCTTGGCCGTCCTCCATCCACTGGACCAGTTGACCCAGCTCATTGCAGATGCATGAATGAGCCAAGTAGGCCTGGATGGGCAGAACCACCAGCCAACCCACAGACTCCTGAGCAAAAATAAATGCTCACAACATGCCACTGTTTGAGGTTCTGCGGTATGCAGTGTTAATAGATAAGGGATATTGGGACCAGCAGGTGGCAAGGTGGTTAAGTTGCTGGACATTCCCACATGGCAGACCACGGTTCGAGTCCCAGACCTGGCAGCTTGCTGTCTCACTCTTTCTCTCTCTGTCACTCTCTGGTCAAATTAAAATAAATGAATGAATAAATAAAATAAAATAAATAATTATTAAAAAAGAGAGATAAGGGATATAGAAGCCAAGAACGATCTCTGCCTTCCTGCCCAAGGAGTGAGTCAAGTCAAGGGTAAGGAGCTGCAGCTTGAAATCAAGACCTGGTTTCAAATTTCTTGTTGGCCACTCACCCACTGCATGGCCTTGAACCTGTTTCCTCATCTATAAAGTGGAGATAATAATACCCACCACTCCAGGACATCAAGAGGCGACTGCAATGCTTGGCATACAGCAGGCGCTTGGCAAATGTGAACATTCTTTCTTCCTTCACCAAGAAAGAAGACAGAAGGTGTATCAGAAGGTGGAGTTAAGAATTCATAATTTTGAATCACTTTCAAGTTTGACTCAATTGTAGATAAACTTCCCAGAAGGCTGAGGGCACATAAAAGGTTAAAGATTTTCATTTTCCCTATGAAACGGTCTTACAGCCAATTCTCAGCATTGCAGAAGAGGCATGTGGTGTGCTTTTACATATGTGTCAGACATCCCAATAGGTTTTGAACCACTGGTGTTCCCTAACATCACTAATTTATGTCCAAATATATTCTGCATAGGATGGGTATTGTTAGCCCCTCATAAATGATGCACGAGTGCTCTGTTCTCCTTGCAGTCAGTAAATACCTTCCCTGAACAGTTCAATATGATCTGGCCAAGGCGTAGTGTGGGGGAGGGGAAGGCAGTCATCCAGGGTGCACATGTGTCGCAGACACTTAACCTCCAAGGACATGAGTTTGAGAACTGTGTCTACAGAAGAATTCTTTTCATCTTTCAGCTGGAGCGCCTGAAACTGCATCTCTTTTTTAAATTTTTATTTACGTATTTATGTATTTATTTATTTATTGCTACAGGGCATGTGTGCTCACCAGAGAGAGATACAGACAGAGAAAGTGAGAAATTGTTCCCCTCCATAGGGGAGGAGGGCCATGCTACAATCTCTTCTCTTCCATTTTCCCATTGGGATTTTGGAGTATGCATGCACACATGCCTAGAGTGTTTGTGAAGTTGCCAAGTTGAGACTCGAACTGCAGAGTTGGCCATGAAGGGTGCTGGAAGGATAGCCTGCCCCAGCCTTGGCCGTCCTCCATCCACTGGACCAGTTGACACAGCTCATTGCAGATGCATGAATGAGCCAAGTAGGCCTGGATGGGCAGAACCACCAGCCAACCCACAGACTCCTGAGCAAAAATAAATGCTCACAACATGCCACTGTTTGAGGTTCTGCGGTATGCAGTGTTAATAGATAAGGGATATTGGGACCAGCAGGTGGCAAGGTGGTTAAGTTGCTGGACATTCCCACATGGCAGACCACGGTTCGAGTCCCAGACCTGGCAGCTTGCTGTCTCACTCTTTCTCTCTCTGTCACTCTCTGGTCAAATTAAAATAAATGAATGAATAAATAAAATAAAATAAATAATTATTAAAAAAGAGAGATAAGGGATATAGAAGCCAAGAACGATCTCTGCCTTCCTGCCCAAGGAGTGAGTCAGACGTAGGGTAAGGAGCTGCAGCTTGAAATCAAGACCTGGTTTCAAATTTCTTGTTGGCCACTCACCCACTGCATGGCCTTGAACCTGTTTCCTCATCTATAAAGTGGAGATAATAATACCCACCACTCCAGGACATCAAGAGGCGACTGCAATGCTTGGCATACAGCAGGCGCTTGGCAAATGTGAACATTCTTTCTTCCTTCACCAAGAAAGAAGACAGAAGGTGTATCAGAAGGTGGAGTTAAGAATTCATAATTTTGAATCACTTTCAAGTTTGACTCAATTGTAGATAAACTTCCCAGAAGGCTGAGGGCACATAAAAGGTTAAAGATTTTCATTTTCCCTATGAAACGGTCTTACAGCCAATTCTCAGCATTGCAGAAGAGGCATGTGGTGTGCTTTTACATATGTGTCAGACATCCCAATAGGTTTTGAACCACTGGTGTTCCCTAACATCACTAATTTATGTCCAAATATATTCTGCATAGGATGGGTATTGTTAGCCCCTCATAAATGATGCACGAGTGCTCTGTTCTCCTTGCAGTCAGTAAATACCTTCCCTGAACAGTTCAATATGATCTGGCCAAGGCGTAGTGTGGGGGAGGGGAAGGCAGTCATCCAGGGTGCACATGTGTCGCAGACACTTAACCTCCAAGGACATGAGTTTGAGAACTGTGTCTACAGAAGAATTCTTTTCATCTTTCAGCTGGAGCGCCTGAAACTGCATCTCTTTTTTAAATTTTTATTTACGTATTTATGTATTTATTTATTTATTGCTACAGGGCATGTGTGCTCACCAGAGAGAGATACAGACAGAGAAAGTGAGAAATTGTTCCCCTCCATAGGGGAGGAGGGCCATGCTACAATCTCTTCTCTTCCATTTTCCCATTGGGATTTTGGAGTATGCATGCACACATGCCTAGAGTGTTTGTGAAGTTGCCAAGTTGAGACTCGAACTGCAGAGTTGGCCATGAAGGATTTAGTGCCATAACCAGCATACACCTGCTGGCCCCTGAAACTTCCCCTCTTATCAGAGTTTGTGCAAGGAGGGGAGGGTGACCCTCTCCAGATAGGAGGGCATACTCCAGGGAGAAGGAAGAGGCTGAGTTGTGTTGGAAAGATCCACTGAGGCTATCGACCGGGTTTGTGTTGGGAAAATCAATTACAAAAGTAAATTCCCATTTGTGTACCTCTGGCCTGGTTCCCTGGGAAATTTACAGATTTTGAAGATAGCATAGCGGTTATGTTGCTGGGCTCTCACATGGCCATCTGCGGTTTGAGTCCCGGACCCAGTGGCTTGAAAGATCACACCAGGCACAAGTGCATGCGTGCCCACGATCCCAGGAGGAGAATGGCTGCAAAGGGGTTGCAGCATGGCCACACCCCCTGGGAGGTGATTTCTCACTTTCCCTCTCACTGTCTCTGGTTCTCTCCAGTGAGCACACATACCCTCTGGCAAAAACCTCTAAAATAAATAAATTCCCTTTACTCCCTTGCTCTGAAGAGGTGGCCTCCGGTACTGGTAGAATAGCAGACCTGAGAACACTCTTCCTTTGGAGCAAATTCGCATATTCAAGAACCTCTAGACAAGAGTACTATAATCTTTCCCAATCAAACAAGGGAGTAAAAAAATAGAAGAATTTCACTCTGATAGCGCAGACTTCACACTCAGCAAGCAACTCAATAAAGGTAAATCTTCATAATGCAGGCTCCTTGGCACCAGCAGAGGGACAGGTGCCAGGAACATGAAGAGACGGGATGGACACACAGGCTGGGGGCTCGGGCTCGAGGCAGTTCCATTGGCCACTACGGACCCATTTGGGCCAAGAGCACTCACTTAGGAGGTGGAAGGATTTGGTGGCAGTGAAGGGGCTATTTAGAAATCATTATTTGAGGGCCAGCCAGTGGTGTGCTGATGAAGGTACTGCATCCCACCTGGCCAAGTGAGCAGTTTGAATCTTGGACCCAGCCACTTGAGAAACGTGCCGGATGTGTGTGTGTGCACGCCCAAAATCCCGAAAGGAGAAATAGAGAGGAATTGCAGCATGACCATTCCCCGCGGGTGGGTGCTTTCTCACATTCCCTCTCTCTCTCTCTCTCTCTCTCTCTCTCTCTCTAATGAGTGCATATATCCTCTAGCAAATTTAAAAAACACATCATTGTTTATTATCTTGTGTCTTGTGCTCCCTAAATTTTAGAAACAACGGCTAGTTTGCAATGAGATGCTTTGCCGATTTCCTCTTCTCTGTGATTCCTGCCTCATCACCAAAGGCCACCTTGGTCCAAATTACCATGAAACTGGTACTGTGAACTTGACCTCTGAGAGCTAAACTTTAACTTTGCCCTCGTTTCTACAGAAGTCCCTGGTCTGAGTCAGATGGGAAACTTAATGGCTTTGCGTCAAAGTTGAGAGCTGACTGTCCTCAGAAAGTCGGTCTTCCCGGAGCAGAGGTCAACTCACTTAGGCAGTGGAGCCAGTCACATCCAGACCAACATCCATTTGGGAGGCCAGGAGCAGAGACAAGGAGGACACGCCACACAAATGGATGTGGAGCCACTCTGGGCTGCACGTTCCCCCTCCTCCCACTCCCTGCTCATTGTGAGTAGGCAGAGCCCTGGCAAGACGAACCTCTAAACCATTTGGCAAATTATCCTGGACAGCCAAGGTACTCTGGGGCGAACAGCCCACATGCCAATGCTGCCAGAGTTATTAGAGTAATGGGGAAGGATGGGGGAAATAAGGGGAGAAGGAGAGGGGAGAGGAGGGGTGGGAACGAGAGAGTAGGAGGTGCTCCCCTCACTCTGGAGACTCTAAAGAGTGGGGGAACCATGTCCCCAAGTTAAGGCCTACCTGGGGTCCCAGGAAACTCAGTGTTGTCCTAGAATGTCTAAGCTACATTGACAGAGCTTTACCTCTGATAAGGGGCACATCTCTGACCACGCAGATGTTCCCCGCAGTACCCTTTTCCTCTCATTTGGAAAATGTGGGTGACAAATGATAAATGTCTGCTGATAAATGTCCACATCGCTGCCCCAGCTTTCATCTGGGTGTTGGGAGGGTAATAGACATGTTGGTCTTGAAAAGTGTCATAAGAACTCCCCAATGTCCATGTATTGTCAGTGAAAAGCAGAAAGCACAGTGACCACTCTCAGTTCCCATACCTCAGACATCCTCTGAAGAAAATAAATTTTATTTCCTGATGATTTCTGCTTGCAATGCAAAGTCGCCCAAGGAGGTTCAGGATATGAGGGCTCTCTGATATCTAACAGCTTGATTATGCCGAGGCGGGGCCTGATGAAAGCCCAACTCAGCCTCAACAATCACATTTCCCAAAGGCGGGTGCTGGCCTCAGAGATCTGTGCTAACCTGTCACTCCCCCATCCAGCCTAACCCCGCAGGTGCTGCTCATCAAGTGCAACGCAGGCACTTGTGCACTGAGCAGGGATGGGCCTCCCGCCTGGCTCTGCTCCTTTTCAGCAGAAGCAAGGAGCATAAGGCAAGGAGCCCCAGAGACCAGGTTTTTAGCAGCAGATGGTCCAGGTCAGCAGGTGAAACCACAGGGTCCTTGAACTTTAGAAACCATTTGATCCAATATCTTATTTAGAGATAAGGAGACCAGAATTGCTAGGTGATGGAATGTGCCCCGCACTGGCCCCGGCTATGCAGTGACAGAGCCCTCAGAACCCACACCACTACCTAGTCCAGTGGGGCTTTATTTCCCACCTTCCCACTAGAGGAAAGCTTTGGGGCACTCAGTCTTTGAAATCACAATTCCTGGCCACCTCTTCTGCCAATACTGTGGCTTAGTGAGGAGGGATCGTTAGCTCTGAGCCATCCAGGAAGCCTGAATTGCTAATTCTGGGTAGAAACTTCTGGCTAGAACAGTCTAGGGCAGCCTCTCCAACTTCCCACTAAAGTCATCTCAAAGATCAAAAACAAAACTTACCAAACTGAATACTAGGACTGCAGTCAATCTGTTTTGGGCATTTCTGGGGAATTTTTATCTAAATGTAAAGCCCTGGAATGCGACTGAAGAATAGCATCTGGATTTAAAAAAATAACACCTAAGTCCTCTGACCATTCAGAAATTTAGATTCAGTATCCATCAATCTACTTGATAGGTGCTGGTTTGTTTGTTTGTTTGTTTGTTTGTTTATTTATTTATTTATTTATTTGCCACTGGGAATGTGCACTCACCAGACAGAGAGACAGAAAGAAGAGACAGTGATAGGGAAAGTATGAAATCACTCCCAAGGGGAGATAGCCATGACACAATCCCTTCTTCTCCACCCTCCTCCTGGGATTTTTGGGTATGCATGCACACGTGCTTGGCATGATTATCAAGCTACCAGGTCCAAGACTTGAACTGTGGTTGGCCATGTGGGAGTCCAGTGCCATAACCACTATGCCATCTGCTGGCCCCAGAGTCTCTTTTCTTAATAGGAAGGAGTTCAGTGATATTTCAGAACAAATAATGTCATCATTAATGGTTTTCATTTCTATGTAAATGACAGATAATAGTTCAAATAAAAGATATTCTTTTGGAAAAGTCTATTTCTTTTAAAGAGTTTAACATCAGATTCAGATGTTTAGTTACAAATGATTTTAGATATGTCAACCATAAAGAACAAAACAACTATGCTGATGGGGGGAGAAGACTAGAAGGAAATGTTTCAATATTACAGTTTCAAATTAGGCCAGAATATACCACTACTATTCAATATTTTGTTGGACAAATAGCCAATTCAATACAATTAAAAAAAATAAGAAGTGAATGGTACCAGCAGTTAGCATAATGGCTATGTCTCTGGATTCCCATGTAGTCGACCGTGGTTCGCGTCTTGGACCCGGTGGCTTAAAACTCACACCGGGCGTGTGTGCCCAAGATCCTGAGAGGAGAATGGAGGAGAAGGGATTGCGGCATGGCCATCCCCCCTGGGGGGTGATTTCTCACTTTCTGTCTCTCTGTCTCTGTCTGTCTGGCGAGCGCACACGCCCTATAGCAAAAACCTCTCCAATAAATAAATAAATAAATAAAGAAGAAGTGAAAATTTAAAAAGAAATGAAACTATTGGGTAAAGTGACAAAAGGTAACATAAACTGAGTGTTTATTATTTGACAGGCACTGTTCTAAGTGTATGAACTTATTTAATTTTTACAAGTACTCTCTGAAACAGTTTATAATTAATGATACCAAAGTACCTGGGGTTAAGCAAATTAGTTAAGGCTATAAAGTAATTAATGGGGCTGGAATTCAAATTCAGGTAGTCTGACTCTAAACTCCTTTTACCTGACAGTTACCTATACTGCAGAAACAGATATGATTTTCTTTAAACCTAGAAAACCCAAGAGCCTCAAACACAAATTATTAGAAAGTTCAGTAGGTGATCATTTATGAGATGAACATGGAAAATCAATATTGATTGTGTGCACATAAAAAATCCAAAAGAATACACAGATAAACTGTTCAAATTAATGTGAGAATTTAGCAAGGTTCCTTGACTCCAAAGAAGTAGATAAAAACCCACTGTATTTCTATATAACACAAAAAACAAAATGAAATAATAAATGATACCATTTATAATAGGATTGAAACGTCAAGTGCATAGAATAAGTATACAATAAGTATGTAAGACTTTGAAAGAGAAGAATACAAAACTTTTTTTAGAGAAACTAAAAAATACCTAAATAAATGCATTGGAAAATTCAATGTTGTACTGAGTTTCTTTACATATTGATCTATAGATACAACACAATGTCTAATGAAAATCTTGGTAGATTTCTCTCCCTCCTTTTTTCTCTCCTGTCCTTATTTCTTTCCTTTTAGCACTAAAATTTGACAAGTTGGGGACCAACAGTTGGCATAATGGCTATGTCACTGGACTCCCACGTAGTCGACAGTGGTTCGAGTCCCGGACCTGGTGGCTTAAACTCATGCCAGGCACGTGTGCGTGCATGCCCACCCAAGATCCTGAGAGGAGAATGGAGGAGAAAGGATTGCGGCGTGGCTATCACCCCTATAGGGTGATTTCTTGCTTTCTGTCTCTCTGTCTCTGTCTTTCTGGTGAGTGCACACACCCTATGACCAAAACCTCTCAAAAAAAAAAATTTGACAAGTTTATTCAAAATTTAAATGGGAATGCAAAAATCAAAGAATAATCAAGCTCTTCTTTGATAGAGAAGAACAAAATGGGAGGACTTGGATCAATTATGAAGACCTTCAGTACAGTTACAGTGGTACAGTACTGGGACAAGGATATACAACTCTTTTTTTTCTTTTAGATAATTATTTAATTTTAAAATTTATTATCATTATTATTTTTGATCTGCTATAGGGCATGTGTGCTCACCAGAAAGATACAGAAGGAGAGATAAGAGAGTGAGAAAACAAGCTGCCAGGTCTGGAACTTGAACCATGGTCGGCCATGTGGGAGTCCAGTTCTCTAACCACCATGCCACATGCTGGCCCCAAGATATACGACTCTTGACTGGTGGGACAGGACTAGAAAAAACCCAGGACTAGATCTATACATGTATGGACACATGATTTAATGATAATACTGGCAATTCAGAACATGAGAGAAGTATATTTTTTCTAATAAGGAGCTGGGTAACTTGAAGAGGCACCGTGGAAGGACAGAATTTTTGAACCCTATTTCATCTCATATACAAAAAATAAGTTCTCTTGGAACTTATTTGACAAAACAACAAAGCGTTTAGGAAATAATATAGGGTAATGCCTTTCTAATCACAGGAAGGACTTCTTAAGACTCAAAAAGTATTAACCCAAAGAAGAAAAGATTTACATATTACCCATGATCAACAAAGGCCTAAATCCAGATTATAAGAAATCTCTTAGGGGAACCAGCAGTTAGCATAATGGCTATGTCACTGCACTCCCACGTAGTTGTCTGCGGTTCGTGTCCCGGACCTGGTGGCTTAAAACTCACGCAGGGCGCGTGTGCATGCGTGCCCAAGATCCCGAGAGGAGAATGGAAGAGAAGGGATTGCGGCGTGACCTTCCCCCCTGGGGGGTGATTTCTCGCTTTCTGTCTCTCTGTCTGTCTGGCGAGCGCACGCACCCTATAGTGAAAAACCTCTCCAGAAAAAAAAAAAAAAAGAAATCTCTTAGAAATCTCTTAGAAATCGGGGCCAGCAGGTGGTGTGGCAGTTAAGGGCGCTGGACTCCCACATGGCCAACTGTGGTTTGAATCCCAGACCTGGTGGCTTGCTTTGTCACTTTCTCTTTCTCTCTCTCTGTCTCTCTCTGGTCAAATTAAAAAATAATAGTGACAAATAAAATTAAACAAATAAACTAAAAAATATGCTTTTGGAAATGAATAAAGACAGCAGACATCCTAATATGAAAATAGGCAAAATACTTGAACAAACACGTCACAGAAGAATAAATCCACATTTCCAATAATTGTATAAAGAGATGTTCAAAACTATTGGTAATCCAGGAATTATATTTAAATGACATTACACATACTAAAATGTTTAATGTAAAGGTCTCTCAATACCAAGAGCTGGCAAGGGTGAGCAAGGAAAATATTCCACACCAGAGCTTAAGACATATTATAAAGCAAAATAAATAAATAAATAAAAAGGAAATAGTATGATGTTGACATGGGAATTAATAGATCCAAAAACAAAATGGAATTCAGAAACAAAATTAAGACTATAAAGAAATTTAATATAAGGTAAAGAAAGTACTGTATTTTAAAAGAAAGGGATAAATTGTTTAGAAACTAGTGTTTAATTTAGTGTATATCCACTTGAGAGGAAAAAAGTGAGATCTCAACCTCATATCATTTACAAAAGAAAATTCTAGACAAATTAAAGAAGAGATTTAATATACAAATGTTTAAAGATGATCCAAGAAGCAAAACATAATGTAACACAACATCAATAAGAAGATTAATATTTTACAATTAAAAGTAATCTTCAAAAAATAGTTTGAGAGAAAATACTTGCAATATATAAAACACAAGAATTACACCAAGAATATACAAAGGAATCTCTCCCACCAACCCACCACCCAAAAAAAAGAAAAACAAGTCTGTTAAAAAAAGGACAAAGGGGGGTGAGCAGGTGGGGTGGTGCTGGGCTCTCACATGGTGGAGCACGGTTCAAGACCCAGACCTGGTGGCTTGCTTTCTCACTACCCCCTCTCCACTCTGTCCCTGTCTGGTCAAATTAAAATAAATAAATAAATAAACAAATAAATAAGTTTAAACAAAATAATTGTTTTTTAAAAAATGGACAAAGGGGGACCAGCAGTTAGCATAATGGCTATGTTGCTGAACTCCCACGTAGCTGACTGCGGTTTAAGTCCCAGACCTGGTGCCTTAAACTCACATGGGGCGCATGTGCGTGCGTGCCCAAGATTCCAAGAGGAGAATGGAGGAGAAGGGATTGCAGAGTGGCCATCCCCTCGGGGGGTGATTTCTCTTTCTGTCTCTCTCTGTCTTTCCAGCGAGAGCACATACTCCTTATAGCAAAAATCTCTCCAAAAAAAAAAAAAAAAGGGACAAAGGATATTAACAAAGCATTTTCATAAAAAGAAATATATATTGACCAGCAAATAAAATAAAGCATACACACACACACACACACAC
The DNA here is from genome assembly GCF_000334495.1 of Tupaia belangeri chinensis. NCBI lineage: Eukaryota > Metazoa > Chordata > Mammalia > Scandentia > Tupaiidae > Tupaia > Tupaia belangeri. The sequence goes on along the minus strand of NW_006159442.1, from coordinate 1,552,716 downwards.
ACACACACATGCACACACACACACACACACACACACACACACACACCGGGTATCCTTTATCTGGAAAGCTTGTGATCAAAAGGATTTTCGAATTTGGATTTTTCAGATTTTAGAATGTTTGCATAGATATATAATGAGACATCATGGGGAGGGGACCAAAGTCTAAACATGAAATTCATTTGTTTCATATATGCATAACCTGAATTTAATCTTATATAATATTTTTGTATTGCAGCATTTAAAAATAAATGCTTGCCAGAGGGTGTATGTGCTCACCAGAGAGAGAGAAAGGAAGTGAGAAGCACTCCCCATGAGAGATGGCCAGGCTGTAATTTTTTTCTCCTCTGTTTCTCCCTCCACTTTGGGCGCACACGTGTGAGCGCGCACACACACACACACACACACACACACACACGCTCAATTAAGCTTTCTATGTGAAAATAGAATTAAAATGAGAGTTTATTTTGGTACAACCCACCCCCCCTTAAACCAGCATAGTTTTTCATAATCTACATTTCCATGAACTTTCTGAAGAACCCGCACACGTTTTGTTTATCCATCCATCTGCTGATGGACACTTAGGTTGTTTCTACCTCTTGGCTATTATGAATTCACACTGTAATGAACAAGGTATACACAGATCTCTTTGAGACCCTGCTGTCAGTTTTTTTTGGAATACATAGGTGAAAGTAGTGTTTCTGGGTAATTAGTATTTCTGGTTAATTCAATTTTTAATTTTTTGAGGAACTGCTATCCTGTTTCCATAGTGAGTATACATTATATATTCCCACTGACAGTATGAAAGTTTCCTATTTCTCCACGTTCTTGCAACATGCATTTTTCGTTTCTGTTTACTCTAAATAGCAGCCAACCTGAGGGTGAGGTCAAATAAACTTTTAATTAACAGAACTGGATATCAGAGCTGAGCGGAAACCAGGCTTCCAAAGTCTGTCTCAGTGCCTGGTCACACATCTGCCTTACACTGGGCGATGTCCACGTTCTCAAAGGGCAGATTTGACTCTGTGTCTCCTAACCCCAGGTCCCGGGAAATAGTGAAGCAATGCCCACATCCCAAAGGTATCCCACTCCCCCAACACCTCCTTCACTTTTTCCTTCCCTGTAACACATCCCTCCCTCTGCTGCCCTGGACCCCCTCCTGAGACATCCCTCCCTCCCAGCATCCAAAGGGCAGGGCCAAGGGTGCAGCTGTAACCAGACCCCATCGGAACCCCAGAGATGTGCCTGTAGATCAGAACTAATGGCATTAGGCCATCACTCAGAGAATAGAGCTGCAATTACCCTGGGATGCTTTCTCCAGGATGACCACATGCAGAACACCAAGAGAGGAGAGAGTAATGAATCACCACGTGAATTAACTGGAAGCCGCTCTAATTAGTGTTATAATTTTTCATGAAAACACTAATGAATATGAAATAATGTGGCCATGAAACCACTAGGACAATTAATGCTTGAGAATAATTTGAGGTCAGGAAAGGCTACTAGAGACTGTTTAAATAGACTGGCATGTTGAGGATTCAGAGGCCCAGGGCTTCAAAGTCTTATATTAACAAATACATTGCTACTTCAGGAAAGGCAACAACTAGGTGTCTATGGGTTTTCTTGTTTCATTTCTTGTTAAGGCTTCTGAGTTTGAGAATAAAGACAATGGTGTTAAACCATAACAGTAGCCCTTCAGGAAGTCAGATGAGAACCTTGATTAATGGATTTGGGAAATGTGATAAAGAGGCATGTGAAAAAGGGCCCAAACCTATTAAAACCAGAAAATATGGTAAAGTGGAAGACACTCTCCTTAGCACTTTTAGCTCATGATGACCCAGGACCATCTAAGAAAATAACTTTCTGATAAGAACCTCTAAACTTGTGATCACTATGGATATAAATTAGTTCAGTCCCGTTGGCTCAGTTGCATATTTTATTATTTTTAAAAATTTGCTATAAGGCAGTGCACTCACAAGAGTGAAATACAGAGAGAGGGGGAGAGAAAGAGAGAAAGTGAGAAAGCAACCTCCAGAAGGCATGGCCACACCACAATCCCTTCTCCTCCATGCTCCTTTTGGGATTTTGAGCGCACACACATGCACGCACACAAACACACACATGCCAGGTGTGTTTTTCAAGCTGCTGGGTCTGGGACTCTAACTGCACAGCTGGCCATGTCAGATCCAGCCACCTTAACCACCATGCCACTGGCTGGCTCTCAGGTGCAATTTTTATACGCAAAATTCTACTAAATGTAGAATGTTTGCTCAATACATACCACATTTGCGGAATGTACTTTATCTCAATGTAAGTCTGCAAGGATTTAGTTGAAACCTACTTTGTGTACAACAGACCTCGGGTTCTGTGGAAAACTGGTGTCTCAGACCAAATCTCCTGTTGGTTAACAGAGAAGCTACAAAAGATAATATTAATCAATTAGGAATAATAATAGTAGTTAAATTAGTAGGCATTCACTAGATGCCAGCAGTTCTTGTCATCTATGTACATTAGCTCATTTAAGACTCATGATAAATTTAGGCTGTACCTATCTACTGTTATTTGAGGCATAGAGATAAACAAGATAATCCTTGAAGGCCTTGACAGATCTTGAAGGTTCTAATATATTCTGAAATGAAGAGAGGATAATTAACAATGCAACAAAAGGCAGTTCTTTGGGACTATTTTTAAAATACTGAAGCAACGTTTATAGGATGCCAACAGTTCTATCACCACTTGTCGTACAACCAAATGGAATGGCTTTCTCAAGGACAATCAGGATAAAGGATGAGGAGCGGCCTGTCTTTATGTCCTCAGTAGAGGGTGGGTGGAGCTGAGAGATAAGGTCTTGCTCCTCTCTTGCTTCCAAAGATGCAAAACACTGGGAGGCACATGTCTTCCACTGGGGAATGAACCATCTAACAGCTCACCCTATTTGCTTTCAAACCCAAGCTGGAATTCTATCTGGTTGGTTATGCAAATAAGACATCTGGATGCCCCAAAGGAAGTCAGTCACCCAGAGCTGACCTGTGAGCTTGTAACTAAGAGTCCGAGGATTCTAGCTACTCCATGAAAAAAGTTAGTAATTTTGTTTTCAGTGCTCAGCATCTGAATATATCAGCCTGCCAAGCTACTGACACAAAAACACAGGGACTTTTTGGAATTACAGGGTAAACAAGTTAATAACCAGGGACAGCTTGTTATGAATATCAGGAGACTCCATCTGCGTACTAAGGGTGTCATTTGTTCACATCCATGGAAAGTGTAAGCACAAGATATTGATTCATAGGATGCCATTTCATATATATGCAGAACAGATCCAGATAAACAAAGTTATCTGCCCAATGGAACTCAAAAATATTTCTCAATTTAATTTTAAACAGACCTCGAAGGGAAGGAAATTTAATTATGTAAGTAATATAGAACACAATGAAATGTCCGTCAAAATTGCTTCCAAAGGTTTAAAATGTTTTCCTTTCCAGACAATGTAGTTACAGCAGCTAAGATATCTATGTTAGTAAGATGTCTTGAAAAGTGGGGCTGAGAAATCAATGTGATCGCCTCCCTGAATTAAGTATGCACAAATTAGAGCAACTGAGATCCATATAAATCAGCTCAAGTAGCCCTCTGTGTACCAGACCACTAGGGGACAGGCAGAGAAGGAAGATGCAAATAAACACATTATCTGGGGCACACTTGCTAATGGAAGGCATCCCTTAACACTGCATTAAAAAGCAAGACAAAGCTGTCAAGCGTCTTTTTAACACTGCTTATGTTAAAAAAAAAATTAAAAAAGCATTCCTTCAATGTTAGAACATAAGGTTAAAAAAAAGTTAGACATTGTTAGAATCACAAATAAGTAAATCTTTTGAGCTTGATATTACTTCCAGATTTCTTCTATATTCACTGGCAAACCCTAACTTCGCACTGTTTCGATTCTGTTGATGTAGAAAACCTGAGATCTGAATTGGATACCTTAACTTCTGTAGGCAACAGACTTGAAGTTTTGTTTCTTAGACTTTCTGTAATTATTTCAATGGGAAAAAGAATGTAAAGGTTAAGATGAAACCTTATTTTATAAAATTTGCCAGAGGGCACATATGTCTACCTGAGAGAGAAGGAGAGGGAAAGTGAGAAAAACCTTTCAGGATTTTGGGAGCTCACACATATGTGCCTGCTGTGTTTTTCAAGCTGCCATGACCAGTACTGAAACCATGCTGCTGGCCATGGGAGATATAGCTGCCTTAACTACTATGCCACTGGCTGGCCCTAAAATACATGTCAAGTTGGGCCAACAGATGGAATGGTGGTTAGGGTGCTGGATTCCACAAAGCCAATTCTGTGGTTTGAGTCCTGGACCCAATTGCTCGCAAAACACATTTAGTGTGTATGTACGCATGCTCAAAATCCTAAGAAAAGAATAGAGGAAGAGGGATTGCAGGCATGGCCACCCTCCTGGGGGCTGATTTTTCACTTTTCCTTTCTTTGTACACACATGCCAGGTGTGTTTTTCAAGCTGCTGGGTCTGGGACTCTAACTGCACAGCTGGCCATGTCAGATCCAGCCACCTTAACCACCATGCCACTGGCTGGCTCTCAGGGGCAATTTTTATACGCAAAATTCTACTAAATGTAGAATGTTTGCTCAATACATACCACATTTGCGGAATGTACTTTATCTCAATGTAAGTCTGCAAGGATTTAGTTGAAACCTACTTTGTGTACAACAGACCTCGGGTTCTGTGGAAAACTGGTGTCTCAGACCAAATCTCCTGTTGGTTAACAGAGAAGCTACAAAAGATAATATTAATCAATTAGGAATAATAATAGTAGTTAAATTAGTAGGCATTCACTAGATGCCAGCAGTTCTTGTCATCTATGTACATTAGCTCATTTAAGACTCATGATAAATTTAGGCTGTACCTATCTACTGTTATTTGAGGCATAGAGATAAACAAGATAATCCTTGAAGGCCTTGACAGATCTTGAAGGTTCTAATATATTCTGAAATGAAGAGAGGATAATTAACAATGCAACAAAAGGCAGTTCTTTGGGACTATTTTTAAAATACTGAAGCAACGTTTATAGGATGCCAACAGTTCTATCACCACTTGTCGTACAACCAAATGGAATGGCTTTCTCAAGGACAATCAGGATAAAGGATGAGGAGCGGCCTGTCTTTATGTCCTCAGTAGAGGGTGGGTGGAGCTGAGAGATAAGGTCTTGCTCCTCTCTTGCTTCCAAAGATGCAAAACACTGGGAGGCACATGTCTTCCACTGGGGAATGAACCATCTAACAGCTCACCCTATTTGCTTTCAAACCCAAGCTGGAATTCTATCTGGTTGGTTATGCAAATAAGACATCTGGATGCCCCAAAGGAAGTCAGTCACCCAGAGCTGACCTGTGAGCTTGTAACTAAGAGTCCGAGGATTCTAGCTACTCCATGAAAAAAGTTAGTAATTTTGTTTTCAGTGCTCAGCATCTGAATATATCAGCCTGCCAAGCTACTGACACAAAAACACAGGGACTTTTTGGAATTACAGGGTAAACAAGTTAATAACCAGGGACAGCTTGTTATGAATATCAGGAGACTCCATCTGCGTACTAAGGGTGTCATTTGTTCACATCCATGGAAAGTGTAAGCACAAGATATTGATTCATAGGATGCCATTTCATATATATGCAGAACAGATCCAGATAAACAAAGTTATCTGCCCAATGGAACTCAAAAATATTTCTCAATTTAATTTTAAACAGACCTCGAAGGGAAGGAAATTTAATTATGTAAGTAATATAGAACACAATGAAATGTCCGTCAAAATTGCTTCCAAAGGTTTAAAATGTTTTCCTTTCCAGACAATGTAGTTACAGCAGCTAAGATATCTATGTTAGTAAGATGTCTTGAAAAGTGGGGCTGAGAAATCAATGTGATCGCCTCCCTGAATTAAGTATGCACAAATTAGAGCAACTGAGATCCATATAAATCAGCTCAAGTAGCCCTCTGTGTACCAGACCACTAGGGGACAGGCAGAGAAGGAAGATGCAAATAAACACATTATCTGGGGCACACTTGCTAATGGAAGGCATCCCTTAACACTGCATTAAAAAGCAAGACAAAGCTGTCAAGCGTCTTTTTAACACTGCTTATGTTAAAAAAAAAATTAAAAAAGCATTCCTTCAATGTTAGAACATAAGGTTAAAAAAAAGTTAGACATTGTTAGAATCACAAATAAGTAAATCTTTTGAGCTTGATATTACTTCCAGATTTCTTCTATATTCACTGGCAAACCCTAACTTCGCACTGTTTCGATTCTGTTGATGTAGAAAACCTGAGATCTGAATTGGATACCTTAACTTCTGTAGGCAACAGACTTGAAGTTTTGTTTCTTAGACTTTCTGTAATTATTTCAATGGGAAAAAGAATGTAAAGGTTAAGATGAAACCTTATTTTATAAAATTTGCCAGAGGGCACATATGTCTACCTGAGAGAGAAGGAGAGGGAAAGTGAGAAAAACCTTTCAGGATTTTGGGAGCTCACACATATGTGCCTGCTGTGTTTTTCAAGCTGCCATGACCAGTACTGAAACCATGCTGCTGGCCATGGGAGATATAGCTGCCTTAACTACTATGCCACTGGCTGGCCCTAAAATACATGTCAAGTTGGGCCAACAGATGGAATGGTGGTTAGGGTGCTGGATTCCACAAAGCCAATTCTGTGGTTTGAGTCCTGGACCCAATTGCTCGCAAAACACATTTAGTGTGTATGTACGCATGCTCAAAATCCTAAGAAAAGAATAGAGGAAGAGGGATTGCAGGCATGGCCACCCTCCTGGGGGCTGATTTTTCACTTTTCCTTTCTTTGTGTCTGCCTGTATCTCTCTCCAGCAAGAGCATGTGCCCTGTAGCAAAAATAAAGAAAGAAAAAGAAAAAGAAAGAAAAATTTCAAGCTATATGCTATGGATGACCTGGTTGGGCTGGAGGGACCCTCCCGTTAGGAGACTAAAACTGTGTAGTCTCAGGCCTCATCTGGCCTGTGCACAGTGCAACTATGTGTTCAGCACTATTCTAGTTTGTTTTGTTGCTAATTACAGAAATACTTAAAACTGGGTGATTCTTTTTTGGTTTTGTTTTTATTTTTTAGAGAGAGAGATTATTTGCTATAGAGCACGTAAGCTTGCCAGAAACAGAAAGCAAGAAATCACCCCTCTGGGGGATGGCCATGCCACAGTTCCTTCTCCTCCGTTCTCCTCTCAGGATCTTGGGCATGCATGCACATGTGCCCAGTGTGAGTTTTAAGTCACCAGGTCCAGGACTTGAACCATGGTCGACTACGTGGGAGTCCAGAGATGTAACCAATACACCATCTGAGAGTCCCAAACTGTGTGATTCTAAGAATAGGAGCCAGGTGGTGACACAGGGAATGCAACTGGACCCACATGGGAAAGGTCCTTGGGTTTGTGTCCCAGGCCCTCCCTGCGCTCACAGGCAATTGTATAAACAGGGCTTGCAGAGACGGGGAGTGAACTGCAGCATGATGACCCTGTTAAGGGTACCTGTATATCTATCTCCTTTTCAGGGGGAAGGAATAGAGGTTTATTCAGTTCACAGTTTGGAGGTCCAAAGTACAGGGGCTACATCTAGGGAGGGACTTCTTACTGATGCATAACATAGTGAAAGGCCAAAGCAAGCCTGCCTGTGTCCACATGTCTCTGGCCTCATTGCCCCCTCCTTCTAAGCCACCAGAAGTCAATCATGAGGGGCCTGCTCTGATGATCTTAATCTCCCCAAAGCTTCAGTTTTCAACACTATAGATGGATTAAGTTTTCACCTTCTTAACCTGTTACAACCAAATCTCCACACATGGATGTTGGGAGACACATTCAAACTGCAGCAGGCCCTGTGACAGGGCCAATGGGAAGATGAAAGAGAGTGAAACTCAGCTTGCTATGATCCAGTAGAGAAGGTCAAGCATGTCACTAACAGTCACAGTACCGAGGGACATGGTTCTGTCAAGATGAGTGCAGGCCTGTTACCTGCAATTGTGAAATACTTTCACATTTACCTTCTATTTGTCCCCAAAATGAGTCCTGGCCTATTAGATGTTGCTTGATGTCTGAATATTACCGTAGGAATGGCTCCTCGCAAGAATAAATGAGCTAAAATATGATATATGGTGCAAAAAAAGTGAAAGAGAGGGAACCATCAGTTAGTGTAATGGCTATGCCGCTGGACTCCCACGTAGTCGATTGTGGTTCGTGTCCTGGACCCGGTGGCTTAGAACTCATGCTGGGTGCGTGTGCGTGTGTGCCCAAGATCCCGAGAGGAGAATGGAGGAGAAGGGATTGTGGCGTGACCATCCACCCTGGGGGGTGATTTCTCGCTTTCTGTCTCTCTGTCTCTCTCTGTCTGGCAAGCGCATGCACCCTATAGTGAAAACCTCTAAAAAAAAAAAAGTGAAAGAGAAAGCTTAAAGTCTTCCCCCCTTTCTCTATCCATGATCCTTGCCAAGTAACTGAGCAGTGACCTCTGGGCTCAGTCATGTGACTAGCTTTCACCAATGGGATGTTACAAGAGTGTTATTGCTTGAGTTCTTTACTTCTGCCATTGCCATGATGTAATACTCAGGCTAACCCAGTAGTTTCAGGAGAGGATGGAAGACACATGGAACGAGGACACAATCATATCTCCAAAAGAGACCCACAGACCCACAATCATGCCAGCTGAACCAGGTACTTGGGCAAACCCAGCTGAGACCAGCCTAAATCAGTTGAATCCTGCATGTATGTGAGAAATCAGTGTTTATTATTGAATACCATGTGTGTTGGGGTGAGATGTTACTCAGCATCATTATACAATAGGTAACTAATACATAGCACATAATAGATGCTGAGTAAAATCTGACCTTTACATAGCACATAATAGATGCTCAGTAAAATCTGACCTTTACATAGCACATAACAGATGCTCAGTAAAATCTGACCCTTACATTCTTTCTCTCCTCCTTCCTAAAATCCAAAGCCATCTTGACCTTTGAGTAAAACTGAAGACAAAGGATTCTGAGAGGAATCCTACAGACAGTGTATTAGTCTGTTTCCTGACAATTACTTCACACAGATCACCTCTAATATTTACATCTATTCTCCAAGGTGGGCATATTATTCCTATTTCATAAGGGAGAAGATTAAGACTCAAGGGTTAAGTGATAGCTAGTCAGGGGCAGAGTTAGAATGAATATTGAAGGTGTTAGACCCCAAAGCCAACAATCATTATATCCATTATGCTACCTCATCATTAGCCCCACCTCTATATGATAAGTTCTGAGAAAGCAAGAAGAGGAGGAGAAAGGAGTGCTTGCTGCCTCCAGTCCTTTACCAACATCCTGGGAGAGAGACATCTGGGTCATACAGATTCTGTTCTCAGGCCTGCTTTAGACTCCCTGTCCTTATTTGGGGATTCTTCCCTATTGCAGATAAGGATGTTCATACCCTAGAGATTTCCACAGTTCTACGGAGGCAGAATACACAGGTTTCTGAGTCAGTGTAGTTTATGGTTGAAAAACTCACTTATTTCTCCTGTGGACTGTCTTCCCGTTTTCCTCCAGTCCAATTGCTCCCTACTCTCCACCCTCCCCTTTTAATTGACTCTCCAAAATAATCTACTGAAGCCTGAGTCTGAGGATCTAGCTAGAGAACTGGAAAGGGAGGGGGTGGGAACCTCCTGGTTCCACCTTCTTTTGAGAGGGTGGCAGAGGAGGCTCAGGCACCAGGAAGAAGAGAAAAAAGGGAACACAAGAACTTTGGTGACAGCCATGTCCAGGCTATGGTCCCTCGCCAGAGAAGTAGATTACCTCTGAAATTCCCTCAGCTGCGAGGCTAAGGCCCTTCACAAAGGCCTCAGAGCAGCTTCCTCTTCAGTCCTTCTTCTTGTCAGTCTCTGCTGCAGGGTCAAATGAAACTTAGTTTGGCTATGCAAGGCACACAACTGACAGTCACGTAAGTCAGTTGCTTACCATGCATACCTAATTATCATGCAGCACAGCAGTGCATTTAATTAAAGGTGTCAGGGAAAAAAAAGTCTAGAATGAGAATGTTTTAATTTTAACTCTAAGTTCTGTTCATATATGCTTGGTCTTCATAGGTTGTTACTCACGCAATATGAACATCAAAATAATAACTGTATAAAAGATAAACTATCACAAGGCATTATATAATTTCCACATAAGATGTACTACAAATAAACAATTTTTTAAAAAAGATTTATTTAATTTTATTTATCATTATTATTATTTTTAAATTTGATACAGACACTCACCAGAGAGAGACAGACAGAGACAGAGACAGAGAGGGAAAGTGAGAAAGCAAGCTGCTGGATCCAGGACTCGAACTATGGTCGGTCATGTGGGAGTCCAGCACCATGCCACTTGCTGGCCACAAGCAAATAAATAATCTTTACTCTGATTTTTCTTACCAAAGTTGAGACAATAATGAAATCAGTTCTTACTCAATTTGACATGGATATTGTAAAGGTAAATGAGAGTTCATCCATTCAAATCTTTAAAATCCAGTAAAATCAACAGGAGAAAAGCTAGTTAATTATTTTCCATTTTTAATTACTTAGTTCAGTATTATGTAGGCAAAACTGTATTCATCCCTGAAAATATTTGAATAGCAGGCTTCAAAAATCTCAAGTAACTTACTTTATGTACTTGTTTGCCAAAAGACAAGGAAATAAAAGAGAAAGAACATGAACTTATAAATATGATGATGCTGACTGTTTTTCTCTTTTCAGATAAATTCAAGTCAATGACAGTTTAAGAATTTGCAGTATGTAGAAGAATAGCAATTTAAATGCAAATTTAGTTCACTGATAATTAAAATGACTTAAAAGAGGAAATCAGTTTCTCTGACTTGTTGATGTGATTTCTGGCTTAATTGCTCTAAGGTGGGTAACATTTTGGGCTTTATATGGAAGTAGAACACCTCTGTTAAAAATGAAGTCATCCTGAGCTCTGGTTTTTCCATATTAAACTTAAGTTTCATTTTAGCTTAACATAAGGATCTATTTTTGACTATGGAAGCAAATATTCTGTCAAGGACCAAAACATTTCAGCAGGGTTCCTCAACCCCCAGGCCATGGACAGGTCACACAGCAGGAGGTAAGTGGCCGGTAGTGAGCAAAGCTTTATCTGTATTTAGAGCTGCTCCCCATTGCTCACATTACTGCCAGAGTTCCACTTCCTGTCAGATCAGTGGCAGCAATAGATTCTCATAGTAAACTGTATTGTGAACTGCAATGAGATGCAAGAGATCTAGATTTTTAAATTTTTTTTGGAGAGGTTTTCGCTATAGGGCACGTGCGCTCGCCAGATAGAGAGAGACAGAGAGACAGAAAGCGAGAAATCACCCCCCAGGGGGGATGGCCACGCCGCAATCCCTTCTCCTCCATTCTCCTCTCGGGATCTTGGGCATGCACGCTCACGTGCCCGGCGTGAGTTTTAAGCCACCGGGTCTGGGACTCGAACTGCGGTTGACTACATGGGAGTCCAGCGACATAGCCATTACGCCAACTGCTGGTCCCAAGAGATCTAGATTGCACATTCCTTATACAAACCTAATGCCTGATGTGCTGAGGTGGAGGTGAGGCAGTGATGCTAGCACTGGGGAGCAGCTGTAAATACAACATTATGGTGAGTTGTATAATTATTTCATTATATATTACAATGTAATAGTAATAGAGATAAATTGCATAATAAATGTAATGTACTTGAATCATCCTGAAACCATCACCTCCACCTCCATTCTCAGTCCATGGAGAAATTGCCTTCCACAAAACCAGTTCCTGGTGCCAAAGAGGTTGGGGGACTGCTGATTTATAGAAAAGCGTACCCTCTTTTTAAAGAAGAAAACTCAAAACAGAACAACAGAGATAAGCAGACAACCTAGTCCCCTGAGAGTGACTGACATTAGGAGATTCGATAAAGATGTTCAGGAATCAACTCACTTGGAAAAAATGTCTGCTATAGGTTTAGTCAGGACAAGCATCTATAAGAAGCACAGGATTAATTATCTCCTCTAGAGCCATGGGAAAGGGAGACACAGCAAAGACCTGGACAGATGCATAAGACCAGAGCTAAGAAGCTGCTATGTAGTTTGGAACAGACAATTGCAACTGGAGTTCAGAAAAGGGAGAAAAGAGAATGGGTGAAAATTACCTGGGATGATCTCAGAGAAGAAGGAAGGCTGGAGTTGGTCATGAAGGACACAGGACAGATGCAATAAAGCAATTCAGGTAGGAGGAACAGGGAGTTGCAAAGACATGGACGTGCCCAAGAAGAACGCATGTGAACAGACCAGCCTGAAGAGCTGCCTGGTTAGAACAAGGTACCTGGGATTTAGAGCCAACAGGGAAAATGGCTGCCTCATCGTGATAATATAAAGCTTTGGGTAAGACTTAACTCTACTGTAAATTCTCTTTAAAATTAATATTAGTGGGAGGGAACCAGCAGTTAGCGTAATGGGTATGTCGCTGGACTCCCACGTAGTCGACCACGGTTCGCGGCCCAGACCTGGTGGCTTAAAACTCACGCTGGGCACGTGTGCATGCATGCCCAAGATCCTGAGAGGAGAATGGAGGAGAAGGGATTGCAGCGTGGCCATCCCCCTTGGGGGGTGATTTCTCGCTTTCTGTCTCTATGTCTCTCTCTGTCTGTCTGGTGAGCGCATACGCCCTATAGCGAAAATCTCTCCAAAAAAAAAAAAAAGCAAAAAATTAATATTAGTGGGAGTCCCTGGAAGTTCCTAAACAATAGGTATTATGAAAAATCTTTTTTTTTGGTACAAAACGTTTTTGTACCAAAATAAACTTGTACTTTCATTCCATTTTTCCACAAACTTTTTGAAGTACCCCTATACCTGGCTGTGGTATCTTAGTTTTGGAGGAGAATTATATTGATGAAAACTTGATATTTTGAAAAATGAAATACTTCTTCTAAATGATGTCCCAATGCTGATTATTCTTTTTCACATGGGAAGGGTACAACAGGCAGAAAAAGTGTCATGTAATGGAAAAACATTATTTAATTTACAGATATCTATTGGCTGCCTACTGTATACTATATCCAGTCTCCACTCTTCTGGAACTTAATCAGATGGGGTGACTCAAGCTAGTCACCAGGTAATAAATGTGTTCTAAATGCTTTGGCAGGGGTAGCTCAAGGAGATTCCAATTTAGGAGTCAAGAGAAGACTTCTCAGACTCCTCTAGAGCCATAGGAAAGGGAGACACAACAAAGACCTGGACAGATGCATAAGACCAGAGGCAGGGATGTTTAAGCCAATATCTGAGGTTGAGTTCAAGTTATTTGAGTGAGAGAAAGGGTGATCTCTGTCAAAGGAATGGCCTAACGTGTTTAAGGAGGAATCACAGAGCAAACGGGTGGAGTGGAACGAGGCGAGCCGAATTTAGTCTAGACAGTTGTGTTATTCCCTGCTTAGGTATCTAAATCATCTGCCAAGGAAGGGATATCAAGGGCTAATGAAGAGCTTTAAAGAGTTTAACAATTTTAACCATACTATTCCCCATGAAGATGTACAATAATTATATATAGGGGCCGACGGGTGGCACAGTGGTTGGGGCATAAGTTATATGTAAACCAGAAATCACAATAAAAACAAATATATTGAGAGATTTTTGCTATAGGGTGCATACATTGGAGAGACAAAGAGAGACAGAGATAGAAAGTGAGAAGTCACCTCCCCACCCCTCCACCCCCAAGCAGGGATGGCCACATTGCAATCCCTTCTCCTCCGATCTTCTCTTGGGATTTTGGGCATGCATGAACATATGCCTGGCATTGAGCTTTAAGCCACAGGGTTCAGGACTCAAATTGCAGTAGGTCACACAGGAGTCCAGCACCTTAACCAATATGCCACCTGCTGGCCCCAATAAATTTTTTTTAAAAAAAGAAAGTTCAAGAATTTTAATGTAGTCAAGTTCAGGTCCAGAACAATTATTCTAGCTTAAGGATGGAAAATGGATAGCAGAGTACAAGGCTGGAGACAGGGAGGCTCTAGGAGGAGGCTGTTGAATTTGGTGGTGGCCTCAATGAGGGCAACTGCAGAGGGGATGGAGAGATGTAGACCAATATTCAAGAGGTATAATCCACGTGGCTAGTATGGGTGACTGGTGGGGAAAGAGGAGAAGAAGAGTTTCACTTTCTAATTTCTGGTTTTAGATTCTCTATATGTACATGGAGGAATATTATTCAAAGAGTGAATAAGAGACTTATATTTGGTGGTGGTGGTGGTGGTGATGTGAGTGGGGCTGGAGGATAAGGAATTGAGTTTGATGGGGACATTGACATAGAATCAGTTTGAGGGTATTCAGGCAAAGACATCTGAATACAGAAGGAAATAGGGACTTGAAGCTCAGGAGAGATATGAGGGCTAGAGAGATGCTTAGAAGTTCTCAGTACAGAGAGATAGTCACCAAATGGTTGATATCTTCCATGTCAAGTGAAAACTTGAAACAGCCTAGGCCAGAATGCTGGGTTATGTGGACAGAGCAAGAGGAAACCAGAGAGGAGACTGAGAAGGAGTGTCCAGAAAGCTAAGAAGAAAATAAGGGAGTGTAATATTTCATGAATCTAGAAAAAAAATTTAGAGAAAAGGGGAGTCAGCACTATGTTAAGTGATACAGAGAGACCAAGGTAAGAACTGAGAAATTTCTATTAGATTTAGCCACAGAGACCTCAGTAGTGACATTGGCAAGAGCTGAGTGGCTGAAACCAAATTACAAAGGACTGAGGCTGAAGAGGAAGGCAAAACAAAAACAAAACAAAACAAAAAACAAACAAAAAACCCAGACATTGATGGGTGTGTATTCTTTCGAGAAATAAAGAGAAGGAAGGTAAAGCTAGAACACAGATTGGGGGTGCATTTAAAACAAGATAAAAGAAACTGGAACACAATAGTTCTGATGGAAAGTAGCCAATGGAGAAGAAGAGGTTATAAATATAAGAAAGGATGAGATCTTGAAGATGTAAGAGTTGGTGATCCAGACAAAGAAGAACATTTGGCTTTCAACAGGAAGACCAGCTCTTTCATTTCAGAAGAAAGGAAGAGGAGAGGAGAGGAGAGGAGAGGAGAGGAGAGGAGAGCCTTCAACATCAATTGAACTCTGTCATTAGAAGGCAACTGCATTCAAGAGTTCCCCCCTATAGTTTTTAGATTTGAGAATCATGTGTAGATTCAGAAAAAACATGAAGTTATTTTGCTCCACACAATTTTTGGCATTGGAGTCAAAGAAGACTATAGAATCAGTCCTGTTTACATGACAGTCCTGTTAAAATATCTTTTACAAACCACACTGAGTTCACTAGAAAAGAATGCATTCAGTATAAGTCCTTGAAGAGTGTAGTGCCTTATTTTAATAAGTAGCAGTGATGCATATAAAACAGACTTTTAGAAAAAAGGCTCTATTTATTGTCAAATCCATGTTTCAATGAAAAATGTTCTGATAGTGTACATCAACAACCCACTAAAAATGCATGTCTGCAAATTCAAAATTACGCACCTTGAGGAAAACTACGGTAGTCAGAACTGATCAAATAGATGTAAAATCAATTTTTAGATCTGATTCAGATATGTCTCTGTTCATTTTTAGAGAAAAATTTTAGGTGTTTAGACACATAAAAAATTGTTCCTCCCCCCCACCACTGAGGTTGAACACACTATCAGATTTGTTTTGTTTGGGACTGGATTTTCCCTCCTCTTCACATAAGAGGCACTTGGAGTTTTATAATGAATTGTCAGAGGGAAGAAAATTTCATGTATCATACCCTCGATTTTCTCTTAAAGGGGACACACATGTCTGTTTCTATGCTCCACCTCCTGGAGAACCACTTCAACAATAAATTAAGCCTGAAAGAAAATAGCATTCCTAGAAATGAAGCACAAATTTTACATTTGAGTTAGCTTTGGGCCATTAAGGGCTGTTTTACTAGAAACCCAAAGAGATGTATATTGTGCTCATTTGTTGACCAAAATGACCCACCTGCCTCTTTTATCTGGAATAAAAACACAAATAAAGTAACTGACTGAAAAAGGCCAGAGTCAGGGGTCAGTGCTTTCTGTCTGTTCTCACCCTCTTCAGAGCCAAAGGACTCCACTGTGTGTCCTGGAGAAAATGACCTTGCATCCCTGGCCCCTTGAATGGGGAAGCAGAAGCTGAGAGGATTCCTCTCAAAGACAACCCCAACACCAATGACTCTCGAGAAATAAAATCCAGCTTCTAGACTGATATAAGGTAACGATGTCCGGCAACTGGCTCTCCCTGCAACACTACTGTCAAAAAAAAAATAATGAGAATATTGTTCAATATAGTGAAAATCATGTTTTCAAAAATCAGGAGCATAAAGGTAGGAAAACAAAAACATCCATTCGTGCATACTAGTGTGTGCGTGTGGGTGTGTGGGTGGGTGTGGGTGTGTGGGTGTGTGGGTGTGTGGGCGGGGAGGGCGACCAGACAGTAACCCTTGAAAGGAAATCCTAAACCTAAAATGCCATGTTGAGAGTGGCCATCAGTGCCTGCGGAAGGCAATAACATAGAGGAAAATTGTTCAATCCCCCCGCGCCCCCCAACAGAGGTAATGGTTCTCCTCTTCGGAAGAAAAGGGTCGTTTAGCATCTTTTGTCTTCTCAACCCGCCGCCGCCTCCTCTACCTTTATTATCGCTGACCTCACACAGAGAATCGAAGAAGCCACGGGGCGCGAGAAGAAAATCTGAGGCTTTGCTCTGTATGGGGCACTGAGATACACAGAGCTGGAGCTCCTGGGCAGGGTCCTGCCCGGATTTAACCCTCGTAGAGGGTTCCATTTCTCTTCTCTCGATTGAGATGCAAGCTTATTCGGACAGCAGCCTGGCGCGCTGGCCCAAGGGCGCTCTGTGGCGCTGTTCGTGGTGCTGAAACCCTCGCCCGGGCTGGGAGACAGCAACCCACCACCGACACTAGGCTGCCAGGGGCTCAAGGCTGGGATCGAAGGGAGGGAGGCGAGTCTGGAAACAGCAGCCGCGCACGGAGCTGCAGACAGTTCGATGGTTTGGCTCCAAGTCTAGCTCATTGGCTCACTTCTTTGCAACTGCAAAACGGCAGGTTCGCTTTCTTTCTTCCCAGGAGACTTCGCAGAGCCCACCCGGAGCTTGAGGATTTGGCCTATCTTTCTCGCTGTCTTTTCTGCTGATACTAATTCTCTCCCTTCCTCTCTCCTTCGTACAGTATTTCAGCTTTGCCGAGCACCTTACAGCCACCACAGCCCTCACCGGCACCATCAACCGAGCCATTTCTCGCCCACATATCCATTCCTCTTCTCTCCCATTATTTATTTTTTTTTTAAACTTTCTCTGCCTCTCCTCCCAGGCACTTTCCAACTAACCAGGAGACGGTTACCTCACTGTGCTGGGTGAGCAAATCACCCTGACAGAATTGTTGATTTCTCCTTGGTAATAAATGAGAAGATGCAGAGGTTCCAGTCCCCCCAAATCAGGATAAGACCCCTAAAGGTATTTCCAGGGTGAAAATGTTCTCACAGGTGGTGATCTGGAGGGGACATCAGTACCAGTGAAGAAAGGGCCTGGACCTGGGGGCAAGTGCAGAGTTCACTGCAGTTAGAAGACTCCCAGCAGGTGGCTCTCTAGTTCAAGGTGCTGGTGGCAGAGCCTTGCTTGACTCTGTTCCTGGGCTCCACTTCAAACTTTCCTCTGCCAAACACCCTCCCAGCTCCCCCAGGCCATGTGTGGAGGTCTGTCTTTCTCTTGATCCAAGCACTTATCCAGACTATATTCTTGCTAAAAAGCACAGTGTGCACAATTCTACTTATTGTAATGCACAGTAATGAGGGGAACAGAAATAGAATAGAAAGGGTCAGTGGGAGAATTTTTTTTTTTGGCGTGATTGATGGTGCTCAGATCAAAACTGTTTAATCATCAATAACATGATTCAGCAGTTGGGAAATGTAAACAAGTTGTGCAACTGCTTGCTTTGGTGAAAGCCCAGGAGGGGGCCCATGAGGCTGGGCCAAGCCCGGGGAGGGTAGTGCCGGCCTGATGTCCTCTTCCTCCCACCAGGGCAGAGTTGGCTGTGCCTACAGACTGACTGGCGTGACCTTTGGCTTTTGCAGCACACAAGCAGTTGGGCCGAGGTTAATGGCACTTTACAGGGAGCTCCAATTGAGTAAACAAAAAAACGCCTTGCCCTGTTCTAATGGAGCACATTATTCTGAAGCCTAAGCCTTCATCCAGGCCCCTGCAGCTGCTCTGCAGGTCAGTGCTACCAATAAAGCAATTAGCCAATGAGAAAACTCTTCTTCCCCGAGGGGAACTCTAGGATTTTGTTGTAGTTGCTATGCTTTGCTTTGGGTTTTTAAACAGGCAATCCAAGTTGATCTGAGCCTCTTACATCAGACTCCAGGATGAGAACAGTGAAATTGTGTGTTTGCTGAGTGTGATATTTTAAGGGACTAGTCCCTTGTTCAACACAGCCTGGAGAGCTCACTGCTTCCTGTTCAATTAACCTGAACCATAGCTGAACTCTGCCCTTTGAACTCACTCAGCAGATAAATACATTAGCTCACCTAAGGAATCATTAATATTTTTCAATCACATAAGACAAACATGAATGTCCCAAAACAACCCAAGCGGTAGCCAATTAAGAATTGCTCATGCACCATGTTGAAAAAAATCACAAAAGGATGTTATTTGCAGAACAACAACAACAACAAGTCAGAGAAGAAATGAAACAGATCATACTAACAGTTTTGGAGAGGAAGGGGACTTTCATTTTCATATCTGCAATCAAGAGGAATACTGAACAGTACTTAGCAATTCCAATTCCATCGACACTGCTCTGCAACAAAAGCTGCACATTTCTTCTGGACTAGCTTCTGTTTCCATCAGAATACACAGTTTCAAGTCCCCTTTCTTTATCTTTTTTTTTTTTTTGGAGAGGTTTTTGCCTTAGGGCACGTGTGCTTGCCAGAGAGAGAGAGACAGAGACAATGATAGGTAAAGTGAGAAATCAGCCCCCAGGGGATGGCCATGCAGCAATCCTTTTTCCTCCATTTTCCTCCAGGGATATTGGACACGCATATACATGCAGCTGGTGTGATTCTTAAGCCCCTGGTTCCATCAAGCCCCCGGTTCCTAGATTTGAACCATGGTTTGCCATGTGGGAGTACAGTGACATAGCTGCTACGCCATCTGTTGCACCCCCCCTCTTCTTCTTAAGGAAATTCAATGTCCATGCTCATATACAGAGTCCAAAATACTGCATTCGTGGGGACTATTCTATTCCCCATTTGCCACAAATAAACCAAAATAATTTTTGTGGCAGTATCACTGCTTTTAAGTGAACCAGTTTAAAGGAACCCAACTTCTGGCTTGACTAAATTAATTTTTTTTAGAATTATTTTATTTTAACTTTATTTATTATTATTATCATTATTATTTTCCAGTTTGATCAGAGAGAGACAGAGAAAGAGAGAGAGAGAGAGAGAGAGAGAGAGAAAGTGAGAAAGCAAGCCACCAGGTCCGAGACTTGAACCGTGGTCAGCCATGTGGGAGTCCAGCGCCTTTAACCACCATGCCACTTGCTGGACCCACTAAATTAATTTTAAAGTAGAAAATGATGTTCCTGAGATAGTGCTACTCTATGCATATAAACAGATTTTCTTTTATGGGGAAAAAGAGAGAAGGAGAGATGCTAAATGCACCCATTTTGTCTTTATTCCTGCGTGTCATCTTGAAAGAATGAGAAAAACATCCCCAACTGGGTCATTACACATTCCAGTTTGATTTAATTTCACTTCCCACAATTCTGCCACCTGACCCCCTCCACCCCCTTTTCGTTTTTGTTTGGTTTGGAGTGTGGGCTTAATGCCCAGCTATCCTAGATGAGAACACTTAAAGGAATATCACAAGCACGAAGGGTAAATCTATTGAACGAGGGTCTTTAACTATGTGGTTTCCTTAAAGGGAAAGGTTGGATCAATAAGATCAATATGAAAGGTTTCCCTGGCCCTGCATAAAAGGGTAAGGGCTTCTCTTTTCACTGGTTTAACTTTACTCTCTGACAAATGCAAATCAATGGATCTGTGTTTACAACAGATTCCCTAACAGACTCAACTTGGGCAAAGCCCAAAGCCTCACCTTGGGGGATGGGGAGTCCAGGCTTGCTCTACAGAGATGCTGAAGACCCTGAGGGTGGAGTGGAGAGCAGACTAGCAATGACTACCACACACCCTTAAAAGAAGGAACTTGCTGCCCACTCAGATCTTGGTGGACTTTCAGGAGCTGTGGCCTCTCCAAAGAGCATAAAAAACTGGAATGCCAAGCAGATTCCTTCAAGGATATTCATACAACACAAATAAAAAGCCCACATTCTAGGATTTGGAGAGCCAGTCAATCTCAGGTTTCCTATCAATGTAGATCTCAGAGGCTGACTGCACGGAGGAAGCCATAGTAAAGCATCTGCAATTGGTGCAGCAGGAGGATTTATGCTCTACGAATGCTCGTTCTGCCCCTTCTTAGGTGGTAACTGGCTCTTCTTAGTAATGACAAGGCCAACCACTAAACCTGTGGGTTCTTTTCCCTTTAATTTTACCTTTCCCTTTAAAAATGTGATGCTTTCCAGAGATTACATGACTTCAAGTCAATACCAGTTACAGAGAAATTATTTTTCTTCCTGCAGGAGAAAGTATATGTATATTTGATTACATGAGCCAAAGTCCAATGCTGATTAAATTACGTTGGAGGTGTGCTTCCAACCCAAACAAAGTCTGCTTTCTACACAAGAGTAATGGATCCTCAAATGGCGACGAGACGCCAAGGTGGAATGCAGAGCCTCCCTGCCCTGTGGGACAATTTGTGGGGACAGTTTTTCATAATAAATGTCCACAGCTTCTAGGAATCCTGCTCCCCAAGTGAGACTATCTCTAGGCGCAGCCCAGAGTCTGCCTCCATACCTTGCCCATCTGCACACTGTCAGGTACCAGATGGGCTGTTGCTCAAGCAACTTCCCTACTTCCTCTACCTACCCCTACAAATAGCTATGCCCTTGTTCAGTCATTTCCTAGCATGTGGCTTGGAAATCAAAAGGCCTTTTCTCGGGACCAGCAGTTAGCATAATGGCTATGTTGCTAGACTTCCGTGTAGTCAACCGTGGGTTGTGTCCCAGACCCAGTGACTTAAAACTCATGCCGGGTGCATGTGTGTGCATGCCCAAGATCCCGATAGGAGAATGGAGGAGAAGGGATTGTGGCATGGCCAACTCCCCAGGGAGTGATTTCTCATTTTTTGTCTCTCTGTCTCTCTGGTGAGCACACGTACTCTATAGCAACAACCTTTCAAAAAAAAAAGGGGGGGGGCCTTTTCTCAAAGACACTGGGCCTGGTTAGGGAGAAAGACTGGGTGGTAAGGGGTAGTGATGAGCCCCTGGGACAAATCAGCCTGAGCAGACTCTGCACCTGACAGCGTAAATGACCTTATAGAGATTTCTCACAATGGACTCTCCCTAAGAAGAGTTATTCCCTGGGAAGGAGCAAGTTTTCCCCAGATCAAAAACCAAACCAGGGACCAGCAGATGGCTTAATGGCTATGTCATTGGACTCCCATGAGATTGACTGCAGTTCGAGTCCCGGACCCAGTAGCTTAAACTCACGCC
>NW_006159442.1:1523414-1530868 GCF_000334495.1 Tupaia belangeri chinensis | reverse complement strand
CTTCCCCGACCCTCTTTCTGGTGAGCACACCCTGCCTATAGCAAAAACCACAAAAAAAACCACAAAAAACCACACACACAAAACAAAACAAAACAAAAAGCAACAACAACAACAAAACCAAACCAAAACATGGGGCTGGCAGGTGGTGTGGTGGTTAGAAGCACTGGACTCCCACATGGCCAACCATGGTTTGAGTGCCGGACCTGGAAACTTGCTTTCTCACTTTCCCTCTCTCTCTCACTCTGTCCCTCTCTGGTCAAATTAAAATAAATAAAGGATAAAAGAAAATAAAGTTCAATAAAATAATTGTTTTTTTTTTTAAAAAGTAAACCAAACCAACCAAATAAATAAAAAACAAGAACAACAAAAAGGTCCCTAAGAGGGTGAGGTGCAAGCACAGTCCAGAGAGTCTGCAGATAAAGTCCAAGGGCCAGGGTGCTTTCATCTTTGCCCTCTTCCCCAGGGCCATTTGTCTAGGCAGTTATTTCTATTTATTCCCTCCTCACTTCCCTTCCTTCGGCAAGAACCCAAAAATGAAATCGCTCTGTTTCTCCTTTGAGATTTTCATTCCTCCAGGGATCCTTCTACATGATACTACTTTTCATGAACACAGTATCTTCCAGCTCTAACCACCAGCTCTGGGGTGAGGGAGCGAAGCACTTCTTTCCTGAGAGCTGCTCCACCCCCATGCCTCAGGTCTTTCTTTAGAAACAAGGGTCCAAAGGCCAGAAAGCCTGGGGGACTTGACTTAATCCACATCAGAGATGACCCTAAAAGGAAGTTGGCTTGAAGACCGCAGGAGAGGCAGGCTCGCTCTTCTTCCCTCCAGGTTTGGACCTGGAGTTCAGGAAGATGAAACTGGCTCAAGATCCTGTTGCCTCTTGGCACACTTGGTTCAAAAGGAGACGGTGCAGTGCTGATGTCTTATAGGGACACAGAGAAGGCCTGGGGTCTGTGTACCCTGTGCTTGACCTCCTAACGTCATCAGGAATCCTGTCTTATTTGGGGATTCTAAGATGAGAATGGGAGAGAATTTAAGATCCCCATACTCCAAAAGCCCACTCACCTCTCCCAGAACCTAGGACTGGGGGCCAGGAGTCTTTCAGAACCGAAAGGAAGCACCCACTGGCCTTAATTTCCCTGTTTGGTCACCTGACAGCTCATGATAGTTTGGGGGTGAAGGGCAGGCCCTTTTTGACTAAGAACCAAGGCAATGTATTAAAGGTCCCTTTTTTAAGGAGGCCACAGGTGGGAAGAGAAGAAATACCTGCTCACCCTCTGCCTTATCTCAAAGCAGAACAATTTGTTTTTCTCTAACCTTTCCTCCTCCTTTCCCCCTCATCTGTTCTTGGAGAAGGAAGGAAAACACTCCTTGCCCTCTAGACTGAAACCTGCTCTTAAAGGAAAAGCTTATCTTTCTCCGACTGGAGGGTTTATAATTTCAAAAGAACGGAACAATTGATTTCTTCTCATTCTACTGTACCAGTTTTTAAATTCTTTTTATAAGATTCATTTTTATGTTCCTTCTGCAAGAATCATATCTGATAGGGGAAGTGGTTGGCAGGGGTTGGTGACCCTCTCCTCACTCCTGCCTTTATAGCAATGGAAGAACTTTTAAATGTTCTTTCTTTTTGGTTTCTCGGATCACCCAGGTCCCAGGGTGGACCTGTGACCCGGGCCTCAGATGGGAGAAATTCTCTTCAGCTTTGGGAAAGACTAGGGACGGGGTTCTTCGGTCTGTTTATCCTATCTCCCTGCTCCAGTCAGGTGGGAAACAAGATGTTTTCTCTAGTTGACACAGTCCAAAGCAGAGCTGACTAGTCCGAGGGGTGAAGCCTAGGCTTCTGTCGCTGGGGCCTCGCTTACTTGTCCAATTAACACACCTAGGTAAAAAGTCTGTGCGTGCGACTTTTTAGTATGAGGACAGGTAAGCATAAAGGATCCCTGTGTGGGGTCGATAAAATACACGGTTAGCAGTCATTTACAAACCTAGTCATTGGCGCATAACAAGACCGGATTTCAAAAGTATCGTGGCTTTCCTGGACGATTTTGACGGAAAAAGGAACTTGCCCTGGGCCTGGGTGGACTAGGTGCGGCCCACTCGAGCCCAGAGGCGACCGCCAAAGAAGAGCTGGGAGGACTGGGACGCCGTTCTGCCGACGTGTTTTACGGATTCAGCCAGCGGGAGAATCAGTCCGGAACGAAGAGATCAGTGTGCGCTCGCTGGGGCTGGGAAAAGGGCAAGGAGCCCACGATAGAGGAGGAGAAAGACTCGGGGAGGAAAAGGCGGCCTGGGGCCGCGCGGGGGAGGAGCTGCGGTCAGACCCGCGAACCCACTCGGTGCAGGGGAAGCGGCGCGGCTGGAGCGCCACCGAGCCTGGGCGCGGGCGGGCTCTCTGCTGGGAAGAGCACGCCGTCGGGCTTACTGGAAACGCGCCGGATCAGGTTCCAGATCAATGAAATCTGGGTCTACACGTTTACGTTATTGTTGCCAGCATTAATGCTCTTTTAATCTTCTAAACATTATCAGCATCGATCTCCCTCCATATACACATTTGTTTGAGAAAGTGACATAACCACACAGTGGAAGCCTGGAATAAAAATAAATGCGCGGACTCTCGCGTCGAGGGCGCCGGGCGGCCGGGGCTGCTTCTAACGCTCGGGATCACTCTCTCCCACGCGTCTTACCTCCTCCGCTCGCCCCCTCCCACTCTAATGCCTGTTAGGCAGGTGTTCTCCGGGTCCTGGGACTGAAGAAGCAAGGACCATAGCGAGCTTGTCAATTACGAATCAGACCAGCCAGCAGGCGAACAAACGGGTTTGTTGTTGCGTGCGTACTGGCCTGAGTTGACTCGGTCCTCTCAGTCTCGGATCTCCAACTACGCCGCCTCCGGGAGAAGTGGGCTGGGCGGGTAGTTGGAGCCACCCAACGGAGGTTTGAGAGGAGGTGGGGTGTGGGGCTGCGAAGGAGGGCCCCTTCCCTCTCCTTGGCTTCTGGCGGGAGGTCAGGCCTGGGCGTCCCAGGCCTACTGGAGACTCGCATGCACCTGATGCTCCTGGCAGGAACCACTAAACACAGTTCGACAGTGCCCCTCCGCTGTTGGCATTAGGTGGCCTAGGAGACATTCTGGCTGGTTGGTTAAGGGCCTTCGGCCGGCCGTCTGAACAGAGTTGGCTCCAGACTGGCTGCTGGGAACTGCTGCCTGGGCCGTGAATCTGTCCGAGGAGGGGGTTAGAGGCAGATTCCGGACAGGCCACTGGGGTGTCCAGTTCACAGGGGCTGAAAATCTGGACCAGGATCAGCGTAGGGGGCTCCACTCTCTCTTCCAGGTTTTGGAAGAAACCATCGCCAACCACAGAGGCGAACCTTGCCATGGAGGCCTCACTTTTCCTTGTGTGGGGGGGGTTGGTTCAGTTTTTTTTGTATGGGTTCTCCCAGTGCTTTCTCGTATGTGTTTGTGCTTAGCTCAGAGCCCACTTAGGCTCAAAGTCGAAGTGTGTGTGTGTGTGTGTGTGTGTGAACACGCACAAGCGCTGAGCCTGCAGGAGTGCGTCCTTGCTGCCTCCTGCCACTTAATAAACACTGCCCTGTTTGGTCTGCCTGGGAAACCGTGAGGGAGGCCCAACCAGGCTAGGTTGCCACCACTTCCAAAAACATGTATTTGGAGTCCATTTCTCTGAGCTAATGTTGGGGTAGTATGAACCTGTCTGATGACGTCTCCCTTCTCTTTGAAGTGCCACCTGTGGCCACATGGCTGAAGCTACAGAACAGGAGGAGAACCTGGGAGGAACATGAAGAAGAGGAAGGCCCTGCCTCTGCTATGATGCCCACAGTTGGCCTAAAGGTGACGTTGGCCGGTGCTGGCCAAATGAGACATCTCAATTCTAAGACCCTTAAACCCCTGTGTGCTTGGACCTCTGCAGGACCAGACCCAAAATGGGAGAAAGAAAAGAAAGCTAAAAGGGGACAGAGAGAAAAGAAGTGGGTTCTGTGAGGGATTCCAGGTGTGGGTTTGGGAGTCCAGTGGAGTGGCCCTGGGGAGCCTAGGCTTGTTTAACCCTGGGGGCCCAACCACATGGCCCTCAGAAGCATCCTGGCGGGATTCCGATCAATACTCCAGGCACAGAAGGCTTCCGCTTTTCTTCTCCATTTGCTACTGTCCTTTAGAGCTCCTGAGCACATAATACCTACTTACCAGTCCCAGCTTCTGTGACAGTGTCTGAAGAGACTGATCTACTGACCCCAAACTGAAAAGCCTCCTATGTAATAATAACCACTCAACACACTTGTAGTTGCTGATAAAATGGCCAGATAAAAGGGCTAAAGCTCTTGTTCCTTTTCAACCCAGGGTAATAAAACAGACACACATTTGAATGCTTGAGCAAAGTGGGGTCGTCATCAGGTGTTTCCCGCTTGCTGGAGGAGGCGCTCAATCTCCCAGGAAAGCGGCTTTGGCTCTCCTCTGCGGAAAAGCCATGGCTTGGGCCTTGCTGTTTATGGCCTGCCTCTAGGATTCCAGGCTTGGGCAGGGCAGAGGACCCCCATGCTATAATCCTCCTCCCCCAGCAATGCTCGCTGAGGTAAATTTTGAAACCCCTAGTACCAGAGACATTACTTTTCCACATCACTTTCAGAAGGCACGTATGTGTGTTTTCAAGCTGTGTCCTTTGTGCAACAGGCGTGAGGGGGCAGCAGCGTTCTGAGATGGGCTGGAATGGAATAAGCTGTCACCCTGCCTTTAGCTGTACCCCTTAAGACCAACTGCCAAGTTACTCCTGGCTCTCAGTTCCCAGAACTAGCCGGGGCTCAAGCCCGCCCTAGAGGACCTGGGACATTTGGGGGTACCTAAGACAAAGGAGTACTACCATATTAATCATTGCCTGTGCACTGCCAGTTTCTTTCTTGTGGCTACTCTCTACACCCTGCCTTATCTTTGCCAGAACTAAGAGCAAATTGAACAAAACTCTAGGAGGGGACGAAGAATAAACTACAGAAAGATAAAGTAGATTTTGAAATTCATTCAAAAGTATCTGGAGTCTACCAATTTAAGGGAGTAAAGGAGGGAAAGCTGGTTTCCTTCACCTTAGATCAACACCGGAGGCGGAGGCGACTGCCGACTGGAGATCTGAATCCTCCAACAGCGGGCACAGGAGAAGACTCAGCGGAAACACTCCCTCCCCAAGCCCGGGCGAGTATGTAGCCTGTCATCCTCCGCCCCTGGGTGGTAAAGTGCTCGGCACTAGCTAGGTTTGGTGGTGGGAGGAAGGCCCTGGGGAGTGGGAGCCTGAGCTTGAAGGTCCAGTAGCATGTTTTACGCAGCCGATTCGATCAGCGCAAATCCCAGTATTCGCGGCTTGCAAATCAATGTCACTATGAAATGTTCTCCCACATCGCCGGCAGAAACCCCCAGCCCAAGAGATGCCGCCCATCCCGACTTGCAGTAGGGTATTGTGTGTTCTCCCCGTGGGGTGCCTGGACACTTTGTTCTTCGGGGAACGTATCTCCGTCCTGGGAGCAGCGCAGCCACCACCCGCGCGGTGCCAGGTCTGTGCGCACAAAAGCGCGCAACTGCTTGCCAGTCGCAGCCACTGCTGCGTCTTTCCCCCTCGCTCCTGCGCCCGCCGCCCACACAGGAGGTTTCTATACTCCTAGAACAATAGAGGGCTGCACCTCACGGCTTGGCCGCTAGAGGAGGCACAAAGAGCCGAGTAGGCTCCAGAACAATGTAACCAGCGCGTCTATCGGTCCTCTCTTGCCGGCAGGCAGAGCTGGCGCGTTACGCGCACAATCAACGTCCGCTTAATGCAAAGGCGGAGCCTGCAGCCCACCGCCAAGATGCATTAACTAACCTGCATCTTAATTTCTTAGAAGCTCTCCCCGCGAGTGCCTAGCCACTATCCTAGCCCCCGCAAACCACCGCAAATCCTAGCAAATGCAGGCAGCCGGGCAAGGGCGGCCGGCGAGTGAGGCAGGGCGCTCTCCACTCTCAGTCTCTCCTCCCTGGTCCTCCCAAAGCCCTGAATGTGACAGTCCCAACCTTCGTCCTTGCACCCTCCCCTCGCTGTTGGCAATGACGCCGGAGGTGGCTGGAACCCGCGTTTTCGGTCAAGGCCAGTCGTAAAGTCCCTGAGCCCGCGCCAAGATGGGCTCCGGGAGCGCGGTTGTGTGTATCCCGGCTGCCCGCTCGCGGTGCCGGCAAGGCTGTGCGTCCTGCCAGTGACTAAAGAAGTTTGCCTGACACGGTGGGTAGTACCACAGTGACAAGCTCTTTTTCCCTTTTGAAGAGCAAAGCCCCTGAATTGTCTTCATCCAGGGACACTAGACTGGAAAACGGAAATGTGTTGTCTAAAAAGAGTTAAGTGCACAATGTTTTGAATAAGAACACTTGCCAGTTTCTGGGGATCCTGGAAAATGAGGCTCCTCATGGACACCGGACACCCTCATTCCGCCTTCTACTATTGAGGAAGGTTGGAAAGATAGGGCAAAGGTTGGCATGGGAGCGGGGGAGGTCAGTGAAAGCTCAGGGAGAGGAGGAAGGAGAGAAGAAAAAAGAAAAGGGAGACCAATAAGAAGAGGAGAGAAAGGAGACCTAGGAAAACAAGGGAAAATAAAGAGAAAGTGCACAGACTAGGAGAGAGGAGACCCAAGAGAAGTGACTGCGCGTGAAGACCAGGGCTGCAAGCACCTGGGAGACCTCTCCCCAGCAGCCTGGCCTGGGCTACTCGCTGGGCTTACCTGCCAGGCGTAAGGCGGACATGCGCTGGAACTCAGGCTCCTGCAGCCACTTCCACATCCTGCGGAAGGTCTCCCTGCCAGATTTGAGTTTACTCCACGGTTTTGGATTCCGGAGCAGGTCAGAGAGAGTCCCCTGAGACCGGCACAGCACCCTCTGCGCGAAGATCGCTTGTGGAATGCTGTAGCGCTTCAGCTCGGCGGTGATGCGCTGGGCTACCTCTTTGGTGTTGATCTCTTCTAACTGGCCGGATGTAGCCACCTGTGAGCCCGACGAAGACGAAGGCGGCCGCTCGCGGCTGGGCGCCAGCACTGGCCCGTGGGACTGAGTGTGGCCTGGATGGTGCAGGCCGTTGAGGTGCGACATCATGGCTGCAGGTGGGGTGCCCAAGCCTCGGGACAGGTGTTGCTCACCGCGGGTCAGCATGGCAGTGTGGTGCGCGTCGAAGTTGGGGCTGAGCATCTTGTCGTGGCCCGGAGGACCGTAGTTGGGCAGGCTCTGCTGAGCGTTGTGGAGACCTCCCAGCCCGTTGCCCAGCGGCGTGGCAGCCAGCGGGGACAGGCTTTGGCTCATGCCAGGCATCTCCTTGTAGGGGCTGTAGAGGTTGTTCATGGCCGGGAGCCCGCGCTCGTCGCGCATGAGAGTGAAGCTGCCGCTGACGTTGCCGGACAGGCGCTGGGGGGGGGGGGGGGGGGGGGGGGGGGGGGGGGGGGGGGGGGG
>NW_006159442.1:1519508-1522590 GCF_000334495.1 Tupaia belangeri chinensis | reverse complement strand
CAGCCACTCCATGGCCACAGCTGGTCCGGGGGGCGGTTCTTCTGTGAGTATCAACCAATGGCTGAGGAGGGGGCGGGGCCGAGCGTTTCACGTTTGGCTGACGGCTCGGTGCCTTTTTTTCCTCCTTTGCTACTAGAATCAAACGTCAAGGAGCGGGAGGGAGAAGAAGGGGGGGAGGAGGGAGAGAGGGTAGAGTGTGAGTGAGGGAGAGAGATTATGTGAAAGATGCCGCGCTGTGTCCCTCCAGGGCAGCTGCGATCTGGGAAAAGGGGCACAGCTTTCGGTCCCCTTCGCCTCGCCTCAAAGCTTTTCTCGGATCTAGTAAGCCGGGAAGAAAAAGACTCGGTTTGTGCCGGTGTAAAAGCAAACATGCGTCGCCTAGCAAGCCACTTCCCGGGAGTCCCTAGCTGGGAGTCTGTAGTTTAGCATTTTAAAATGCAGGCGCTAATGTATTCTGATGCACGATAAATTCCAGGGACTGGAACTAGCAAAATCTACCCGGCAGAAGGAACTCCAGCGACCTCACCGCCTGCGAGCTGTGGCCGGGGCCGGCCCACGGGCAGCGCGGGGCGGCCGTAATGCATGCAAAGTTAACACAATAACACCATTTAATTAGCCGGCGAGCCCATAAATCTCCCAGTTATGAGGCTTCGGAAGGGTCCTGTTAGATTGCAAAACAAAACTAGAATTCCGAGAGCTGTCGTTTCAAGGTGAGCAAGTGCTTGCTCCATCAGGGACTTAGAAAGAAGGGGAGAGTGTAGAACTGGTGGGGTAGGGGTTGCTAGTGTCCAGGGCAAGCCAACTCCTCTTGGGGGCAGGGAGTTGGAATGACACCCGCGGATCTTTTCTCTAATGCAGGACACACACACACACACACACACACACACACAGAGCTTCACTCGAATCCCAAGAGAGGAACGCCCGGGTTACTGCGGTGGGTACTAGACAAGAAACCTCGGTTGATTTCTGCATATTCAAATCTTGTTTCTGAGCAAACCAGCTCCGTGATTAGCTCCTGAAGGTTTATCAGTCGCAGCTTTAAAAAGTACACCTTCGTCTTTCTAGAATTTCCGTTGTTTGGCAACTCCTGGTGGGGAGGTGGAAGTGGAGCTGGGAAAAGAAGAGGTGAACATTTCTGTGTCCCGCGTGGGGATGGAGGGGAGGTTGAAGACAGCGGGAGAGGCCAGCACTAGGCATTGAAAGGCTTAAAAGTAACAGATTCTTCCAAAGCAGGTTGCGCTCTGTTTGCCTCGGAAGATTCAAGCTAGCTGAGGTTGCGCAGATGTTGCCTTTGTTTAAAGAGACAGTAATTAAGGACAGGGTGGACATAAGTTTGAGAAGCGTGACCTATTTTCTTTTGATCAGCTGTCAAAAGAAGAGCAGGGGGTCTCCTTAAGACAGCCCCCCTCCAACCACTTCCAGCTGTTAGAGAAAACTTGATAAGAAAACAAGGACACAGCCTGGAATACTGCATGTGCCTTCTTGGGGCTAGAGAAAGGTTTGATTCATGTGAAAAACAGTTCTTAGTCTCAGTGACCTTTTCTGCTACTCTCCTTTCTCTTTGAGCTACAGGGCAAATAAATAAATAGATAAATAAGTAAGTAAGCAAATACAATTTAAAATCCCCCCCCCCATCTAGTCAAAGGAATGTACAGTGATGTTATTCATAGATCAACTTTATTGAGTTCCAGCCAATACATTGCCACTTATTCTTTCAAATAGTGTCTTCTCTGTGATATCAAAGCCTGGGTGAGAATGTGACAGATTCCTTGCTTTGTCAGACGTACTTTTCTGACCATTCATGTCTTTAATGTCACAAGAAGAAAAAAGGGAAAATGATTCGGTTTCCGGTGTCTCTGGTTTTCCTTTCTCTTGGCTGCTCCTACTATCTCTCTTCTGTCTTCCCACTCCCTCCTACTTGGTGGCTGGACACTTGGGATAATTTGAAACAGTTAATGTCTGAAACATTCACCTAGTGCAACAAAAGTTCACAGCAGTGCAACTGGCTGTGCTCAGTGACCAAAATTCCACAGGAGAGGAGCAGAGCTGGTTAAGACTCATTTGATGCACCCAGCACAAAACGTTGCTCCCCTGTTCTGGCTTCAGGCTCAGAAAATGGCCAGTGACTCCAGGCTGGCACTGTCTTCATACAGACACCTAAGTATGTAGATTTCCATTGAAATATTTTTTCAAAATGCTAAACTCATTTACCAAGCCAACACGATAAATCTGCCCCTGGGAATTGCATTTCGGTGTGCCTGGGAGCAGAAAGGTGAGTTGCATTTTCTTGCAGCCTGGCTTCCTCCCTCCCTCCCTCCCTTCTCCCTCTCTCTCACCACTCCTCCCCCTTCTCTCGATCAATATTGGCGATCTCAGGGAAATCATGAAATCGTATTGGCTTCTTTGTGTATAATTTCATTGGGCTAGATTAAAGCAGATTTTTCACATTGTTTTTCTAATGGTGGTTTCAGGTTTTTATGTTTCAACCCAAAAGCCATTTAAAAGGAAATTGAACATGCTTATTTACTTAGCACCCCAATTTTTCCTGAATTAGGTTTAGATGTTTTTTCCCCTTTCTAAAACAGAAAAATAATTCTTTTCTATTTCAAGATAATTTTAAGACTATCACTAGTAGTAAGATTTTCAAATATGTTTTGAAATATCTTTGATGTTTCTTTCTCTGTAGATTTTTTAAATCTAAAGAGTTACTTTGTAACTGTCTCTTGTTTATCATCCATAGGCCAACCTTCAGAACTTCTGTAACTTAGAATTTGTTCTCTTAATTTGAAGGTACACTGCGTTCTCACCTTCACCTCCCCACAGATTCTGAGTCACAAATAGACTGTCAGAAAAGTGGAATCATTGGTGCTAATTCATGAATATTAGAATCTGAAAAACAGTTGTGCCAAAGATTATAGTAGGAGCAGGATATCCCCTTTCCTGCATACCACAGCCACAGATCTTATTTTCTTCAAGATCAGAAACTTACTGGGGGTCAAAGGAAGAAAGTAAATAAAATGTAGCTTTGACAACAAATGTAGGCTACTGCAATGTAAAAGACAAAAATCTGAACTTGAGGTTG
>NW_006159442.1:1517667-1519217 GCF_000334495.1 Tupaia belangeri chinensis | reverse complement strand
TAAAATTCACTGTCAGAGTTTCTCATATGTGTTTTTCATTTTTCATGTTTAAATTGTTTTTAGGCCGAAAGAGGGAGAGAGATCAACCTTCAATTAAAACAGTGACCCTATAAATTATTCACGAAAAAAACCAAACAGACTATAAGTAAACTCAGTCCGAATAAGGGACCCCAAAAGCCTTTTTTTTTTTTTTTAACTAAACAACACTAACCACAACCCAACTATAAAGAGGGGAGGGCTGCTTATTTCTACCCAAATGCTCAACATCTCCACAGGTTTTGTGTTGGACAGAACATATTTGTGCTCCAAGTAGGTTGATCAGAGCAATACAGAAAGACATGATGGTGGGTTGGTTTGGACTATTTTATTTTTGTCCTTCCCCAAACCATCTGGCGTGTGAGTGTAGGGGTATTGATCAGGATCTGTGAGCTGCAGACCCCATGCCAATCCATAGCGTTTCTGGCAATCAGCGTCGCCCATGAATTGCAGCTGTCCGTGCAGCTCACGACCAGAAATCTTCAAAAAAAAGTCCCCCCCTTATCAAACACATCATCCGTTCAGGGGTAAGTCAATATCATTTCTTTGTCATTCTACGAGCGAGGATTATACAGGAGAAAGTTTTTGTTGTCTGTTGTAGCTGCTGCTGCGATTGCCTTTTTTTTTTTTTTTAAAGGAAGGAGAGTAATTTTCTAGCCATTGAATGGTAATGGTTTTCTAGAAAGGCCTCAAGCGTCTGTATGAATCAGACAACAAATGCTGTTTCAATATTGGGGAATTTTAAGAGGAAGAGAAAATTCTTATGTCGCTGTACACAAATAATAGTTCTGATAATAGAAGGTTCCTTTTAACGACGGAGAATTTTCTCCCCTTTCCTCGGAGCCCCCGGTGATGAAGACACCGCCAGTCTGTGATTACGCGTGCAGATGGACGGTGGGTGCTGTGTCAGAACAGGAGCCTTCGGAACTGGGAACTGTGGCTCTGTTTGATATCTCCATTAGCTTCAATTTTCTTCTGTCTGAAAGCTCGGGCTGGTGGAGCACAGGGAAAAGAGAAATAAAGCCGAAGTTCAGCCCCACAACTCCCTTCTGCCCCTCAGCCCAGAAATTCATTGACACTTTTCAGATGGCCAGTCGGATCTAGGAAAGTTGGAAAAAGTTTTCTGAGTAGGGAGGCCGATTGAGTCCTTTTTCTGTCTTACTCCCCGCCTATCTTATTAAAAACCCAAAGTGCCAAGTTAGCAGAGCCTGCAGGGGACCACCCCTCTCTTTTCGGCAAAAAAAAAATAAATAAAAAAATAAAACACTGAGCGGAGATAGAGAGCTGGGTTTTTAAAGTTTTCTTCTCACCTTCATCTGGCCTTTCCGGAAAAGCAAAATGAAGCTACAGGCGCCCTATCCGCCCGGGGAAGGTTGTCCTAGAGAACCCAGCGTGAGGATTATAAAGTGGGGAGTAGGGCTTCGGGAGAGCAAAACACTCAATCGGCCTCGTCATCCGGTCGCGGGGAGTTGGCAGACTTGAGCGAGGAGGAGGAGGAAGAGATCCCACCCGGA
>NW_006159442.1:1515721-1517477 GCF_000334495.1 Tupaia belangeri chinensis | reverse complement strand
CCCCGCGGGGGCCGTTGCGTCTGTAGCCACAGCCGCAGCTGGAATCCCGAGCTCGGACCAGCTAAGCTGCTGGCGCGTCCACCTGCCTAGTTTGAAGAAAGAAAGGCACAAGGTCGACTGACCTTAATCTCGCTCCACCTATGCCCACAGATAGGGAACTGTTGGAGTTTTGAGCCCTCGGGGACCGCTTGCTTGTCTAACACACACGTACAGACTTTTGCCGCTCCCCCTCCCTGTCACCTCTGGGTTCCCCGGTCCCTTCTCACGAGGAGTTTGGGCGGGAGCGGGTGCCTGGGCCCGGACCCCCACAGGCAGTAACTGTCCTCAGGTCTGGGAGTGTGGACTGTGGTTCCTGCCAGGGCACTTTCCTTCCCCCGAATTCGAGGGCCACCGTAGACGTTTGCTATCCCCTCTCCTACCCATTATGTTACCGGGACTGCTAACACTGCAGAAGTTAGTGGGAAAAATAATTGTTCTCTTCGGGAAAAATGCAATTCAAAATAACGAAGGGGAAGTTCAAGATTCCAGCCTGGAAAAGGAGCAGCCAGAGAGCTTCTTTGGGGAGGATGGGGAAGGGGGGACCAGGACTCTTAGAAGAAGAGATTTTTCTGCAAAAGAACGCTGCACTTTTTAACCAACTTGTTATTCTGAGAACCAAGGCGCATTCACCCTCTGGCGGACTTTCAGTTCCCCTCCCACTATTACCTGTCCACTCCACCACGAGGCCCCACACTCTCGAATCTTAGCGTGTGGATTTGCAGCCCCATTTGGTCCTTAAAGGAGGTTTCCCAAAGCACAACCCAAGTGTGCTTAAAATAAAGTTTTCCTCTCTTCCAGCCCTCACCCCACAAAAGGAGAAACTGGCGTGAGGTCCCTTTGTTCAGGTCAAGTTGTGCGTGAAATCTTTTTGTTGTGCTTTCCAAAGGAAGGCAAAAGTTGCAGTTGATTGTAAAAAGGACAAATTTAACTCCCTGAGTAGAGCAGTTTTCAAGTTGCTCTGAGACACTAGGAACCGGCGGTCCTTTTTATTTATTACCCTCTTAAAAGTATCATTTATTTGCTCTGGAAACACTAACTTCTGATAGAGGCTCAATATTGTTTAGGCATTGTTACCAATACCCAGCACTTTCCTCTCAATGAAAATAGAGTTTCAAAATCTCTCTGTATAATTTCATTAATTCAGCTACCAGGGACAAAAGTATTCATTCATACGTAGTGTTTTTAAAAGTTGGCAAGATTTAAAACGTGACAATATTATTCCCGTTTTTCAAAAGGTAATATTTCTATTTGAAAACGAACAAAACCAAACGATATTTATGCAAATAATCTTTTTTTTTTTAAATTTCATGTCTTTTAGAGTCTTCGATCAGCGCTCAAAGAAATGAAACAATCGAGTGACTCAGCTCATCTTTCAAGGTAACACGATCAAAAGTAACAGCACACATGATTTTATGAGCTTTTGTTTTCGGAAAATCGCATCGACGTCACTTTAGAAATTTGGAATTGTTTTGGCAGACCGCGGGGTTCGCAGTTGGCATTTCGTAGTCGTGGTCGTTAGTAGAGCCGGACTCGGTCCCCGCACGGCCAGGGCCGCAATGGGACAGGCCGGGCACCGTAGGCTTGGCAGCCTCTAGAGAGCCGGTGAGCCGAGCGCGTCCGGCCGCCCTGGCAGGGAGAGCGAGCGGGCGGCGCTGCGGTCGGTGAGGGCCGGGAGACCTGTTGGCCGCGAGGGTCGGCGCGGTGCGGGGGCCTGCGG
>NW_006159442.1:1514606-1515494 GCF_000334495.1 Tupaia belangeri chinensis | reverse complement strand
GCCCGGGGGGGGGGGGGGGGGGGGCGGCGGGGAGCGGGAACAGGCCCGAACCTGAGCGACCTCGCCGGGCCCGCAGCCCACCTCGGCGACGCCCCCGGCCGCCCTTCGTGCTCCCCTGTCGGCGGCCTGCTCTGCTGCCTCCCCACGCGGGCTTCCAGCCTCCCCGCACGCCGAGGTCGGCGTCCGGCCCAGGCGGCTGTCCCAGCCTGTCGCCTCGGTGCCCTCCGAGCGTCCCACTGGCCCCCAACTTGACGGGATCCGTGGAGCCCCCTGGTCTCGGACACGAGGCAGGCCCGGCGGCCTCTGATTTAATTATGCACTGATGAATTAGACAGCTGCAATTGTGAAAAAGCAGCCGCCACTATTGATCCCGGGGCCGAATGGGGGTGGGGAGGCTGCGGGGCGCGGGAAAGGGAGGGGAGTCGGCCCCTCGACTGGGCGACCTCGCTAGGCCTTGGCCTCCGCCCAGCGGGGCGGCACGTTCGGGCCCCGAGACTCAGGCTCCGCGCCTCGCACAGGCCAGCGGCGCGGCCCCGGATTGCGTGGGCGCTCTTGGGGACGCAGGCCTGGCCGCTCCCTCGGGCCTGCACCCCCGCTGCGGGGCGCGGGAAAGGGAGGGGAGTCGGCCCCTCGACTGGGCGACCTCGCTAGGCCTTGGCCTCCGCCCAGCGGGGCGGCACGTTCGGGCCCCGAGACTCAGGCTCCGCGCCTCGCACAGGCCAGCGGCGCGGCCCCGGATTGCGTGGGCGCTCTTGGGGACGCAGGCCTGGCCGCTCCCTCGGGCCTGCACCCCCAGGCCGGGGCGGAGACGGCGGGGACGTGAGACCCAGGGACGCTCCCTCCCGGCCCGCTGCGCTGAGAGGGCGGCCCCCGGCGCCCGCGGCCTGC
>NW_006159442.1:1493434-1514563 GCF_000334495.1 Tupaia belangeri chinensis | reverse complement strand
GAAGCGCAGGCGGAGGGGCTTCCGGTCTCCGCACACCCAGGCGCCGGTTCAGGGATGCCTAGACCCGCTCCAGGCCTGACCGGGCGAAGGTCAGTAGCTCTGAGACCTCCCTGACTCGAGACCCTGGCACCCCGCGCACGCCGGCCTCGTCGTGGGCAGGACGCGCGGTGCTCGGCTGGTCACCTCCGCCACCAGCCACAGCAACAAGTCCTGGGGTCTGGAGAGCCCCGAAGGCGGTGGTGGGCCTTGTTCCCGCTCCTCTGCCCAGGACCAAGCCAGGAGCTTTTGTTGTGAGCAGCCCTGTCTGGGCGCCCATAGCTAGATGGTGACAGTCCCGTGGAAAATGCATGTGAAAAAGCCACAACAGCGAGAGCCTCGTAATTGACACAGAAATGAGGAAGTATGTGGTGTATTCAGACTGCGTATCAAAAGCCTTTTGTGTACCCGTCTGTGGATCAGAAAAGCACCAAAAGCCAGCGTTTTGGTACATACATTTTGTCGTCTCCGTTGGCTGTCTTAGTGCCACGTGACTTTTCAGCAGGAGTAGCAATGATTTTTTTATACATTGTTATACAGATTAGGCCAGAAGCATCTAGCTTGTGTAGAGCAAAGACATCAAAAATGTAAGCACCTCATCCCCAGCGTTTCCTACTTCTCTTTAAACTGCTCTGAAGTATTTACCATCTTTTTTTTTGTGGGTGAGATGTGTTCTTCAGACTTTATCCTGGACAGGGTTGAGCCCTCGCTCCCTGGAGATCAGATAGAGAGAGTGCAAAAGGGACCTCGCACTACATCGCCTGCTGCGTAATCCGTGGGGCTGAGTATAGGTCACTGAGCACAACATGGCCTTTCCTCTTTGGCTCACTGAGATGGCTGGATGGATTTTACCCGTTTTCCCACCGTCAGGCTGGGGAAACCTGGTTCTGGAGCTTTGTGTTCCAGAACCTAAACCAAGTAGGATGAGCTATGTCATGTTTTAAAAATGTACCTTCTCAACACAAATCGGTAACAAGATAGTGGCATAATTACAGGCCATTCTGAAACATCACGTTTTAAGACACCATTTGTAATTATGATTGTGGAAAGCCCTGAAAATTTCCCATTTAGGGGGTAAGTGATGATTCACTAGGACTACCAGAAAAAACAGACGTGGTGTGGGTGGAGACATTTCAAAAGATTCACAACCCAAGTACCTCCTCTTGGTTAGAAGAAGCCATATGAGTAAATGAAGATTTTGTGTTTCAGAGGGACATAGTGCTTACCTTTTCAACTGCTGTTCCTTCAAGTGCCTGACTCATTTCTACCCCAGTGCAACTAGTGAACGTAGTTCAGATTTGACGTTTCACTTGTGATTTTCAGGTCTTTTTTTTTTTTCTTTTTAAAAATTGCTTCAGAGTGAGACTGTGAGAGACAGTGAGAGGTAGAGAGGGAAAGTAGTGAGAAAGTAACACCCTCTCTAGGGTCAGGGTGGGGGATGAGGGGTATAATCATGCAGCAATCCCTTACCCATTTCTCCATCCTTCCAGGATTTTTTCAGGCTGCTGGGGCCAGGGTTTGAGCCTCAATTAGCTGTGCTCACATGGCTCCCTTAACTATTAGGCTATAGGTCTGCCCCAACCCCCAGTTTACTTTTTCTTGACTTTTGAGTCAAGGTGAACTTATCTTTGTTCAATATTGTAACTTGGCTGGGACATAAATGGGGGAAGTAGCCAGGTGGAATAATTAGAATAAGGGCAAACAGTTAGCATAATGGCTATGTCGCTGGACTCCCATGTAGTTGACTGTGGTTCGAGTCTCGGACCCGGTGGCTTAAAACTCACATGGGGCACGGGTGCGTGCATGCCCAAGATCCTGAAAGCAGAATGGAGAAGGGATTGCGGTGTGGCCATCCTCCCTGGGGGGGTGATTTCTCGCTTTTTGTCTCTTTGTCTCTCTTTGTCTGAGGAGCGCATGTGCCCTATGGCAAAAACCTCTCCAAAAAAAAAAAAAATAGGGGCATATATTTGGAAACTGTTATACCAAAAAATATGATATCTAAATAATTCATTCATTTATTGTTTTCATTTAAGAACTATTTGAGTGCCTCTTATATGCCTATTAGAGTTTTTGATTGCAAGCAACAGAAACTGCCTTTGATTAATGTGAGTGGAAAAGAATTTCCACAGAAGAAATGAAGTAGCTCGCAGAAGTGACAGTGAGGCAGGAGAGCCCAGCAGGAAGAGGAGGAGAACAGGGCTAAGGTCATGCAGCGCAATGGCCTGGTGAGGAAGCTTTTGCTGACATGGTTGTCTCTGTTCCTGCTGCGGAAGTAACCTCCACGCTGTCCTTATGTTTTTATGGCACCTTTTTTTCCTGAGGGTGCTCTTCTCTTCTTCTTCTTTTTTTTTTTAATAATTATTTTATTTAACTTTATTTATTTATTTATATTTATTTTAATTTGACTGAAGAGGGGCAGGGTAACAGAGAGGGAAAATGAGAAAGCAAGCTGCCAGCTCCAGGACTCAAATCACAATTGGCCATGTGGGAGTCCAGTGCCCTTAACCACCAGGCCGGCCCCTTCCTCTTATTTTTTAAATAATTTTTTATTTCATTTTATTTGTTATTATTATTTATTTTATTTTTATTTTTTTAAATGTGACCAGAAAGAGACAGAGAAAGGGAAAGTGAGATAGCAAGCTGCCAAGTCCAGGACTCCAACCATGGTCAGCCATGTGGGAGTCCAGCACCTTAACCACCATGCCACCTGTCAGCCACAAGAGTGGCTTTTCTTAGGACATATATTAGTGCCCTAGGTACCAGGAGGTGTGAAAGGAAACACTGCATTCTACCCACATCACACACTTTAGGGAATTACCTCAATAGGAAGGGTATTTGGATAGTGGACAGCGAGAATGAAACAAGACAAGCAAGCAAAACACACAGAAATATGTCGCCACATAAGTTCTGTGGATAGAACAGTGAACAAGTTAGATGTGGTCCCTGTTCTCATCAATCTTCCAGTTTAGAGAGGAGATGGTGATAACTATTTTTTGCTTAAAGAAGAAAAACAACAAAGGAATTTTTCAAATCTCATCTCAAAGCACTGAGCTAAGTTTCCCCTTGTTTTGTTTTGTTTTCCTTGTTCCCTTTGGGTGTGCTTGGATA
This sequence comes from Tupaia belangeri chinensis, assembly GCF_000334495.1. Classification (NCBI taxonomy): domain Eukaryota; kingdom Metazoa; phylum Chordata; class Mammalia; order Scandentia; family Tupaiidae; genus Tupaia; species Tupaia belangeri. Next base: position 1,511,419 of record NW_006159442.1, on the reverse strand, counting down.
TTGGCCTGGGGAAGTGGGAAGTGGTTTAGGAGGTGCTGTGTCTAATCCACTACCCTTAATCTCGAGGTCAGGGGGATAGTGGAAACAAGTCTGGATCTGGTGACAGCTCATGTGTTCTAGTCACAATCCTGTTATCATCTGGCTGGGTGACAAAGAGCCTCTATTTCCTCCTGTAGATGCCCTTCAAGGTCCCTTCCATGCTGATTTCACACGGATTTCCTTTGATCAAAATGGGGTCTTTATGATGTGGGCGTTAATTTCTTGTGGGTTCGTAAGGTATCCTAAACCTGAATCCAAGTAGTTTGGGGGCATGGCTTAGAATCATTACATTTGTAATGACTGACTTCATAGTCCATAAAGCTGTCAGGATTCTTTTTCAGAAGTGAATTTGCTTTTATTTCTAATTCCAGGTGATCTATTTTAGTGCAGGATTTGTTGCTTTCAGTTTCAAGTGAAGGGCAGAGTTTCAGACTCCTATCTGAAACTAACTTTTAAACCAAAAAAGGCAGGAGATACAGAGGACAGAGGGTGAGAGAAAAAGAAAACGGTCATGATTTAAAGTGATCAGTGAGACCAGAAACACTGATGTTATGCCACTTCTTGGAATTTACTACAGATTTGTAAGAGGATACTTCTTTGGGAATATTTTAAAAATATATTTCTTTTTGGGATTTTAAATTCATTGTGAAAAAATTACTTAACAGGACACAATTCTATTTAAACCCAGTTTCTTCAACGTGGAACTCTAGTGATATTTACTACATCATCTGAGTGTAAGAATTGGGAAAGATGTGGGGATCGTTTCAAGGGTTGTGTTTAACATGAGGTTTGTTGCACAATAAAAGTAAACAGTAGCAACTCTGGAGGTTTTGTTACTTGGAGTTCTGAAAAGAGGTATGCTTTGGGTTAGCCTTATCGAATGGTTGAGTACAGTGTATAGGAAACCAGGTCCCATATGGCTGGACCATGGCTGCACTCCAGCCCAGGTTACTTGAAAAACATGCCGGACGTAGATTTGGGCATACCCCAAATTAAAATGGATGGAGAAATAGAGTAAAGGGGATTATGCTGTGGCTGTATCCCATTGGAGGGTGCTTTCTCCCCCTCCTCCCCCTGCAAGTGCATGCACCTTCTAACAATTAAAAAAAAAAGTTGACTTTCAGTCAAATTAATGCATATTAAACAAGTGTCACGTGCCTTGTAAATGAACACTGTGTATAACCCATTTTAAAGGTGAACAAGCTCTTCTGAAATATTATAAATGTATATATTTTTGAGACAGTTTTTTGCCTTAGGGAGTGTGTGCTTGCTAGAGAGACAGAGACAGAGAGACAGAAAGCAAAAAATTACCCCTGGGGAGGAGGGCCACACTCCAATCCCTTCTCCTTCATTCTCCTTGCACAAGTGAAGCACACTTGCACAAGTGTCCAGCTTGAGTTTTAAGCCGCCGCATCTGGGACTCAAACCGAAATCAATTGCATGGGAGTCCAGCGAGGTAACCATTACACCATCTGCTGGTCCCAGTATATATTCTTAACATTGACTTCAGCACATTAGGGTGACTTGCAGTGATGGGTGGTTGGGTTAGGATGAGTGGCATAAAATGGACAGAGAACAGACTTACATCTGTAGTTTATTGATCACTAATGTAAGATTTTTCCTTGGCTTGTCCTCCCCTTCCCTATGCCACTTCAGATCCTGTTAATTCTTTCTAAAAGTTATTTCATTTTATGTATTATTATTATTATTATTTAATTTGACCAGAAGAAGACAAAGAGATTGAAAGCTGCCAGGTCTGGAACTCGAACCATAGTTGGCCCTATGGGAGTCCAGCACCTCAACCACCATGGCACCTGCTGACTCTCCTATTAATTCTTTCATACTGTGTTTGTAAACTTTCTGGGTGAGAGCCATAGTACGAAATCTATCATACTTTGCAATCCTAGTATATATATTTTTTCATGTTTCAAGGGAAAGAAATAATTTTTTAAAAATTGTTGTTTTTAGTTGATAAGATTTGCATATATTTGTGGTATACAAAATGATGTTTTGAAATGTGTATATATTGTGGCTACACTGAGTTAAGTAACATATGCATTACCTCACGTATCTTTTTTGTGTGTGTGGTGAAAACATTTCAAATCTTTATGGTGTTTCAAATATATCATCCATTGTTATTAACTATAGTCCCTATGTTGTCCTATCTCTATATTTTTCATATCTAACTGAAATTTCATATCCTTTAACCATCTTCTCTACTGCTGATCTCCAGCCCCTGGTAACCATCATTTTTCTCTCTGCTTCTGAGTTCAACTTTTTAAAATTCTGTTTAAGAAAATCATGCAGTATTTGCCCCTCTGTTCCTGGCTTATTTTGTTTAACACAATGTTCTCTAGATTCATCAATGTTGTTGCATATGAAAATAATTCCTTCTTTTTAAAGGCTGAATGGTATTCCATTGTGTATATATGCAGCATTTTCTTTATCTACTCATCTGTGGATGGACATTTGGGTTGATTCTGTATTTCAGCTATTGTAAATAATTGCAATGAATGTGGGATTGCAGATATTTCTTTTACATACTGATTTTATTCTCTTTTTATATAGACCTGGTAATGGGGTTGTTGAATTATATGGTAATTCTATGTTTTACTTTTTTGAAAAAGGAAAGACATTCTGAGTGGCCTGTTGTAGCCAAATTTATGTTTGAGATCAATTACTAAAGAATAGAGACTTGTCTGATGGTTCTGGGATAAATTATTTTCTGTTCTGTAGAGCCAGCATTTGTTTGATTGTTTTTGCCTGCTCATTCAGCATATGTCAGATAAAGCTTGCTATTGCTACTTGTGGATTACTGGCCATTTTAGATGGTAAACACTTAAGGATGCCATCCTCGAGGGAAGTCTCTAGTGGCAAGTCATCAGGCTCTTTTTTTTTTTTAAGAATTATTTATTTAATATTATTTATTATTATTATCATTTAATTTGACCAAAGAGAGATAGAGGGAAAATGAGAAAGCAGGCCAAACCAGGTCTGGGACTTGAACTGCCATTGGCCATGTGGGAGTCCAGCGCCCCAGCCACCATGCCACCTGCCAGCCCCTGTCAGTAGGGTCTTTAAAAATTATTATTATTTTATTTTAAATTTTTGTTTATTCATTTATTATTATTTATTTTAATTTGACCAAAGAGAGACACAGAGAGAGAGAAAGTGAGAAAGCAAGCCACCAGGTCTGGGACTCGAACTGCAGTTGGCCATGAGGGAGTGTCCAGCACCTTAACCACCATGCCACCTGCTGGTCCCATCATCAGGGTCTTGATCCTATCTTATCCAATATTTTTAGTAAAGCCTTCCACAGGAAGTTAAAAGAATTGCTCATCACATTTATGGATAATACAGAGCTAATAGATTAGTGATAGCTAACAACTGAAACACAAAGTCAAGATCCAAAATGAAATATAAATGTTGGTGGCCAGCCAGGTGGTGTGGCAATTAAGGCAAGTGGATCCCACATGGCTGACTTCATGGTTCAAGTCTTGTACCCAGTGGATTGAAAATCACACTGGACACATGTGTGTATGTGCCCAAAGTCCTGAGAAAAGAATGGAGGAGAAGGAATTGTGGCGTGGCCGTCTGTCCTGGAGGGTGATTTCTCACTACTTGCCCCTTGTTTCTCCAAAAGTGCATACACCCTATAGCAAAATCAAAAACAAAAACAAACACAAACAAACAAAAAAAAGGAAATATAAATGTTGGAACTACAACCAACGTGGTATAATTTAACTATGACTAATACAAGGTTCTTGATTTGGGCTGAAAAATGAAATCGTGAGAGATTCCTGGATTGTGATAATACCTATGGAAAAGGCAAGGTAGAAATCTACTATAGTTGGAAAATGGCCTAACAACATTATGCCGTGTGAAGAAAGGTAAGGTAATTTTAGGCTGCATTAATAGAAAGGTGGTATGTAACTTACAAGGAAGGCAACAGGATCCCTTTGTTGGACTGGATATTTGTCTGACTCTAGGCACCTCATTTGTATGTGGACATTGATAAGTCAGAACCTAGCATGGGCCATCAGAGTCTGAGTAGATGAAACCAGGCTTTATGTGGAAGAGTTAGAGCAAATGTTTAGCTAGAGAAGAGGCCAATGATACGTACGTGATTGCCACCTCAAATATTTGCCTAGTTGTCACATGGCAGTGGGGGTAAAGTGGTTTTTCCTGCTCTTGAGGTCAGAAATAGGACCAAAGGGTAAAAGTGACAGAGGAACTGATTTTGATTCTAATGATTGAAATTATCCAAAAGTACAGAGGGTTCCACATGAAGGAGTGAATTCTTCACCAATAGAAGTGTTTAGCAAAAGCTAAATGACTACATGGCTAGAATGCTGTAAGTGAAAATCAGCTGAATTAAGTAGGGGGTTGAAATAAATGCTCTCTCTGGTTGAATTCCAGGGTATGCTGAATTGAACACTTAAAAAAAAGAATAACAACAATATTGTGAAAGTAATTTTATATAAATTATTTTAAGAGGTAGATTAATATCAATATACACACTCATAATAACTTTATTTTTCCAAATCACCAGAGGGCACATGTATTCACCAGAGACAGAGAGAGAGAATGAGAAAAGAGAGCTCTTCTCAATGGTTGTACCACAATCCCTTCTCCATTTCTTCATCCTGTTGGGATTTGGGGCATGCTTGCACACTTGCTTGGTGTATTTTTCAAGATACTGAGGCTGGATTTGAACTTTAAATATGTAGTGGCCCAAATCTTGTTGGGAGATATGTACTGATTCTTGTCACTGATCTTTTTTTTTCAAGTATCCCAATATTTGAAAAATTCCCAATTCTCAACTATCTGTCTCCAAAGGATATGAGAGATTGTGCAATTGTTTTATAGATGTCTGATACTTATTGGATTGTCAGGAAGTCATGATGCATATTTCTATGATTTTCTGTGCAAAAATGCATCATGACTTACCAGATGACCCAATAGATAGTTTGTATTATTTTTAGGCTAACCTAAATCCATTGCTCTGAAATCTAGCCAATAAACTGTATTACTTCTCCATGCTAAAATAACTTAAAAAAAACCAAACTGTTAGTGAGTACTTAAAATTTACCATGGTCTAAATTTGCTCTATGAGCCGAATTTATACAACATAATGAAGAAATAAGTTGGTTTACTGTTTTCATATTTATTTTATGAAGAGGTCAATATCAAAGTGATCAGTGTCATGTGTCTCCTCCCAAAGCATATATGATGTTTCTTAAGCCTGGTTCTGGCTAATAATATCACACTTTCATTGTCTCTAAGGAGAATTTAGTGGCTTCAATTAATTAATAACTTTTTTTATAATTACTTATTTTATTTTATTTATTCATTCATTTATTTATTTTTTTTAGTTTGACCAGAGAGAGACAGAGGGAGACAGTGAGAGAGAGAGGAAGTGAGAAAGTAAGTCACCAGATTCAGGACTTGAACCCTGATCGGCCATGTGGGAGTGTCCAGCGCCTTAACCACCTCACCACCTGCTGGTCCCAATTAATAACTTAAAAAAATTATTTATTTATTTATATTTATTCATTTATTTTAATTTGACCAGAGAGAGACACACAGAGAGAGGGAAAGTGAGAAAGCAAGCCACCAGGTCCAGGACTCGAACCATGGTCAGCCATGTGGGAACATCCAGCGCCTTAATCACCACGCCACCTGCTGTCCCCTAATTAATAACTTTTATTTTACAAATCCTTCCTATAACTATTCTAAATTCTTTAGACATTACGAACACCTACTTCAAGCTGACCCTAGCTAAACAACCACGTTTACAAAGATGAACGAGACTAAGACAGTGGTCTTAACACGCTCATGTGTTCATTTGATCCTCAAAACAGTATGTAAGAAAAGCAGGACAGATATTGTTGTCAATTTGATGATGAAAAACATGAATCTTTTTTAATTTTTAAAGTTTTATTTTTATAATTGTTAGCATTATTATTTTAAATTTTGCTATAGGGCATGTGTGCTTATCAGAGATGAGTGAGAGAGACGGAAAGTGAGAAAGCAGGCCACCAGGTCTGGGACTTGAGCTGCAGCTGGTCATGTGAGAATCCAGTGCCTCAACTACTGTGCCACCTGCTAGCCCCAAAACATGAATTTCTAGGGGGATTTAAGTGACTCATTAGAGATTACACATCCTATAAGTAGTAGAACAAGACTTGAATCAAAGACTTTCATTCAGAGACCAGTTACATTTTAAAATAGAACACAGTTTAATAAGCAGTTTGAATATGATCTAAGTATAAAATGTAGGTAACAGACTAAATGTTACATATGGCAGGACTGGAAAAAAATCACTCATGACATTTTTATTATCTTCCTATTCCTCCCTTCCCACCATCATTATGTTATTATTACCATTACCACCACCAACAAAATGCTTCAAGTTTCCTCCCACTGAGAAATGAGGGAAATAAAGATTTTTAAAAATTATTTTTGGAAGTTTCTTGAATACCATGTCGGACCTGGCTACCTTAACCACTTGGGTTGATTCTATGTGGGGTCCTTTGTATTTCTTGGATCTGGATATTTAAATGCTTCTCTAGGTTTGGAAGATTTTCTTCGAGGATTTCACAGAATAGATTATCAATGCCCTTATTAGTTTCTTCATCTTTCGGGATACCGATTATCCAGATGTTTGAGCATTTAATGATATCTATTACTCATAAATTATTCTCAGTTTTGGGGGTTATTTTCTCAGTCTTTTTGGTTAATTTTTCTAGGTCAGAGGTTCAGTCTTCTACATCTGAGATTCAATCTTCTGCATGACCTAATCTGCTTTTAATACTTTCAAGGGAGGTTTTGCTTTCCATATTTCAGCCTTCATTCTAACAATTCCGTTTGATTCTTTTTTATGGTGTATATTTCCTGTTTCAGATCATGCAAGAATTTCCTCACCTTCTTTACCTCATTGTGTCTTTTCTCCTGCATCTTCTGGAGTTCATTGTCTCTCTTCTCTTGCATCTCTGATAGCTTTGTCACTATGAATATTCTAAAATTCTTTATATGACATCTCCATGAGTTCCATCGTATTGTCTGTGGAGGATGAGGAGTTATTCCTTTTCCTTGGCAGAGAGAAATTTTCTTGTTTTCTCATATTTCTTGTGCCTCTGTGGTGGTTTCTGGTCATCTGATGAATTAAATGTTTTTTTTTTTCTTCTAATTTTTGGAGTTAAAGCTGAGCATTCAGAGGTGTGCAGGAGGAGGTGATCTGCAATCTCTCTGTGGTACCACTTTCTTCCTTTGTACAGCAGATTCCATGGGAATTGAGGATTACTCTGATCCTAAACGTATTCAGATACTTGGCTACTATGCACCTAGACCTGTTTAGAAACTCAATGTGTGGAAGCAGAGAAGAAAAGTGAGAAAGGTAAAAGAAAAAGGATAAGGAGGTTTAGAAAACAAAGAAAAAAGAAAAAGCAAGACAAAAACAATAAAAAAAGTAAAGAAAAAAGAAAAAAAAGTTTAAAGCCTATTCTATGTGGGAGGTGGGAAAGGTGAGGATTAGTAAGATAAAAAAAAAATCAGAGAGCTAAGAAGATTAAAAATCAAAAAAAAAAATTAAAGAGACAGAGAGAAAACAGAGGGTGCTCTACCTGGCTAGATCTTGGGCTCAAGAAGGTGAAGTCTGGGCAGAAAATCTTCAGTTATTATCTTCCCTGAAAGGGGCCTGTCAGAGCTCAAATGGAGAGGGTTTGTGATTGGCCTGTCCTGGCTAGATCTTGGAGTCAGGAGGGTCTTTATATTATTATTTTAAATTTGCTATAGAGCATGTACACTCACCCAAGAGAGAGAGAGACAGAGAGAAAGAGAGAGAGAGAGAGAGAGAGAGAGAGAGAGAAGAAAGCAAGCTGCAAGGTTCAGAACTCAAATGTGACTGGCCATGTGGGATTTCAGCACCTTAACCACCATGGCACCTGCTGGCCCCTAGGATCATATTTCTTAATTTTAATAATCACATATTCTTTGCTATATATAGACCACTATTGCATGCTCCCATTTATATAATAAGGATTGTAAATAATAATATATTTAAAATTTTAATTTTGATAATCACACATTCATTGCTGTACATATAAATATAATTGATTATTGTATATTTACCTTATCTCCTATAACCTCATTGAAGTCATTTATTAGTTCTAATTTTATTTTTGTAGATTAATTAGGATTTTCTATGTAGACATTTGTGTCATCTGCAAATAAAGAAAATGTTAATTCTTCCTTTCTTTTTTTAAAATAATTTTTTTTTTTAGAAAAAAATATTTAATTTTATTCATTCATTTTAATTTGACCAGAGTGAGAGAGAGAGAGACAGAGAAAGAGGTAGGGGAAAAGTGAGAAAGTAAGCCTTCAGATTGGGGACTTGAACTGTGGCTGGCCATGTGGGAGTGTCCAGCGCCTTAACCACCATGTCACCCACTGGCCCCTAGTTCTTCCTTTCTGATCTGTATAAGTTTTATTTTTTTCTTGTCTTATTGTACTATCTAGAACTTATGATACTATGTTGAATAAGAGTGCTAAGAGTGGACATCCTTGCCTTGTTCTCAGTTTTAAGGGGGAACTCATTTGGTATTTAGCATAATGGAAGAGTAGAGTTTTTTAGATGCTCTTTATCAAATTGAGGATGTTTCTCTATATTCCTATTTTTATAAGAGTTTTATTATAAATGGATATTGAATGCTTTTTGTACATTTTATGATGTGTAAGTTTTCTTTTTTAGCCTGTTAACATAGTATCTTACATGACTGATTTTCTAATATTAAACTAACCTTGTACCTCTGAAATAAACCCATGCTCATGGTGTATAATTCTTTTTTATACTGTTGAATTGCATTTGCTAATACTTTGTTAAGTATTTTGAATTTACATTTTTGAGGGCTATTGGCTTATAGTTTCATTTTTTTCTTTATATTGTCTTTGTCTGGTTTTGGTATAAGATAATACTAGCTTCATAAAATGAATTGATTAGTGTTCCCTTATTCTTGAGGAGACTGTATAGAATTGGAGTTAACTTATTAATTTACACTTGTTGAGATGGCTGTTGTTAAAAAGACAGAAGATAATCTTTTAGAAAATATTTATTTATTTTACTTATTATTATTATTATTATTATTATTATGTTTTAATTTGCTGCAGGGCATGCACACTCACCAGAGAGAGAGGGAAAGTGAGAAAATAAGCTACCAGGTCTGGGACTCAAACTATTGTCAGCCATGTGGGAGTCCAGCACCTTAACCACCCTGTCACCTGCTGGTCCTCAAAAGATAAATTTTGACAAGGATGTAGGAAAAAGGGAGGTCTTGTATACTGGTAATGTAAATTGTTACATACATTACAGAAAACAATATTGAGATTTATTTTCCTTTTCTTTCTGTTTCTTTTCTTTCTTTTTTTTTTTTAGGTTTTTGTCAGAGGGCACATGCACTCACTGGAGAGGAGAGAGACAGAAAGATATAGTGAGAGGGAAAGTGAGAAATCACCTCCCTAGGAAGGATGGCCATGCTGAAATCCCTACTCCTTCATTCTCTTCTCAGGATTTTGAGCACATGTGAACACATTCCCAGTGTGATTTTCAAGCTGCTGTGTCCATGACTCAAATCTGGTTGGCACTGTGGGAGTCCAGCACCTTAACCACCATGCCATCTGGTGGCCCCTATAGAGTTCTTTAAAAACTAAAAATGGGGGGCCAGCAGATGCATAGTGGTTAAGGAGCAGACTTCCATATGACCAGCTGAGATTCAAGTCCTAGACCTGGCAGCTTGAAACTCATGCTGGGCACGTGTGTGTGTGTGTGTAAAATCTTGAGAGGAGAATGGAGGAGGAGTGATTGCAGCATGGCCATTCCCCAGGGGGATGATTTCTGGATGTCTGGCTCTCTGGCAAGTGCACACACCCTGTAGAAAAAAATCTTTTTAAAATAAAAACAAACTAAAAATGGAACTGTTATATAATACAGAAACTCTATATCTGGCTATATATTCAAAAGAAATGAAATCAGTATGTTCATTCAGCATTATTCATAATTGCCATGATGTAGAATTGACCTGAATGTGCATGAACAAATGAGTGTATAAAGAAAATGGAATCCTGTGCAGCCTTAGAAAAGGAGGAAATCTTGCCATTGCAACAACATGGATGAACCTGGAGGACCTTGTGCTAAATGATATAAGCCAGGCCCAGAAAGACAAATTCCATTTACATGCGAAATATAAAAAAGCTGAACTCATGGAAGCAGAGAGTAGAATAGTCTGGTGGGGAATGGATTGGAGGTACGTTGGTCAAAGAATACACAATTTCACTTAGATGGGAGGAACAAGTTCAGGAGATCTACTGTGCATCATGGTGACTATCGTTAAAGCAATGGATTGTATACTTCAAAATTGTGAAGATAGATTTTCTAAATGTTCTCACTATAAAATAATAGCTATATGAGGTAATGGATATATTATTTATCTTAATTTAGTCATTGTGCAATGTATACATATATCAAAAAATCGTATTGCACACCATAAATATATACACATTTTGGTTAATTAAAAATACATAAAATAAAAAATAATTGGTGTTTGTTCTTCTTTGAATGATTGGTAGAACTCTCTAGTGAAACCATTTGGACTTGAAGATTTCTTTTTGGGAATTTTTAAGTCACAGATTCAATGCCCTTAATAATTATAACATTATTAATCTGTTTTATATTGGATGCTAGTTTGTGCTTTCTGAGGCACTGGTACATTTCATCTAAGTTGTAAAATAAATGTGTTTCGTATTATGTATAGTATTCCCTTATTCTCCTTTTGATGTCTGCAGGATCTGAAGAAATAGCCTGTTTGTCATTGATAATGGTAGTTTGTGTCTTCTCTCTTTTTTTCTTCTTTAGTCAGAAGTTTGTCAATTTTATTAATTAATTTTCAAAGAACTAGCTTTCATTTCATTGATTTTCTCTATTGCTATTCTGTTTTCAAGTTTGTTGATTTCTGCTCTATATTTAAAAAAAATTTTTGCCAGGGGGCATGTGCACTAGACAAAGAGGGAGGGAGAGAGGGAGGGAGCGAGGGAGGGAGGGAGAGAGGGAGAGAGAGAGAGAGAGAGAGAGAGAGAGAGAGAGAGAGAAAGAGAGAGAGCGGGGGAAGGAGAGGGAAAGGGAAAAATAGAGGGAGAGAGAGAAGGAGAGAGGGAGAAGGGATAGGAAGGAAATGATAAAGCACCCTCCTGCAAGGAATAGTCACATTGCAATCCCTTCCCCTCCTTTTTTCCCTCCCTTTGGGACTCCAGTGATGTACCCACATGTGCCAGGCATGTTTTCAAGCCACCAGGGATGGGACTAGGACCATGAAGCTGTCCATATAGGATCCAGCAGTCTTAATTTCATGCCATGAGTAGACCTTCTATATTCCTGTCCTTCTGCTTGTTTTGGTCTTTTTTATACTAGGTTTTTAGATGATTGATTTGAAACTTTTGTTCTTTCGTAATGTAAGCAATTTTAAAAGAAGTATTTTATTTAATTTTATTTACTGTTATTATTATTATTTTTTATATTTGATGAGAGAGAGAGAGAGAGAGAGAGAGAGAGAGAGAGCGCACACACAGCCAGACCTGGGACCCAAACATTGTTGGCTATGTGGTAGTTCAGCACCTTATGACCATGCCATGTGTTGGCCCCTATAATGTAAGCATTTAATGCTGTAAGTTTTCCTTTCATCACTGCTTTAGCTGGAGCCTACAATTTTGATATGTTGGATTTTAATTTTCATTTAGCTATATATATTTTAATTTTTTCTTTAAGATTTCTTAATGGATTATTTAGAAATGTGTTGTTAGCTTCCAAGGGTTTGGAGATCACTTGTTATGTTCTCTGTTATTGATTTCTAGTTTGATTTCACTGTGGACAAAGAATGTACTGTATTATTTGAATGTTTTAAATTTGATGAGTTTGTTTTATGACTCAGGATATGGTCTATGTTGGTTTATGTTCCATAGATGCTTGAAGAGACTTTGTATCCTGATGTTGAGTGGTGTGTTCTATAATGACTGATTAGATCCTTTTGGTTGATGATTTTATTGAGTTATTTTATATTCTAGTAGATTCCATCTAGTTGTTGTATCAATTTTTGAGAGAGGGCTGTGGAAGTATCCAAGTATAATGTGTATTTGTGTATTTATCCATTCAGTCCTGTCAGTTTTTACATAACATAGCCCTATGTTTGGTAAAAAAAAATCGTTGAGAATTGCTGTGTCTTATAATTTAATTGACTGTGTTATGTAAAGTCTGTTTTGCTGGTGATTTTTTTTTTTACTCTGAAGTTTATCTGAAATTAATAACACCATGCCTGCTTTGTTTGATAATGTTTACATGGCATATCCATTTATTTCCTTTAGCTCCAACCTGTCTCTATTATTATATTTGAATTTAATTATTTTGTAGACAGCACAGAGTTGGGTCATGATTTTTAATCTGCTTTGCCAGTATCTGTCATTTAATAGGTATATTTATATTAAATATACTTGATATATCAGGGCTTAATTTTGTGTTGTTTTATTTATTCTCTTTCTTTTCCTGCATTTTCATGTGTTACTTGAAAAATTTATTAAAATCACATTATTTTTTTGGAGAGATTTTTGCTATAGGGTGCACTTGCCAGAGAGAGACAGAGACACAGAGCAAGAAATCACCTCTGAGAGTGGATGGCCAGACTCAAACCACGGCTGGCCATGTGGGAGTCCAGCACCTTAACGACTACGCCACCTGCTGGTTCCTATTTATAATGTTTTTAAGTTTACACCTTAGTATAGTTTTGTTAGTGGTTACCTTAGGTGTTACATTACGTATATATACAAGCCTGATGTTTGACATTTTACCAGTGGTTAAGCCCTGTGCATAAGGAGCCACGTGGCTGATTGCAGTTCAAATCCTAGCCCTGGTGGCTTATAAAACATAGTAGGCTGGCCATAAGGTGGTTATGGTGGTTAAGGCATTGGATTCCCACTTGCTGACTGTGGTTTGAGTTCTGGCCCTGGTGACTTGAAAATCATGCCAGACACATTTTCATGTGTGCCCAAAAATCCAAAGAAGATAATGGAGGAGAGGAGATCGGGGCATGGCCATCTCTTCTGAGAGTAATTTTTCACTATCCTTTTCTCTGTCTTTCTCCAGCAAGCCCACATGCCATATGGGAAAATCTAAAAGCAAAACAGAAATGAAACATTAGGTGTGTGTGTGCATGTATCAAATCTGACACAATGGAGAAATGGAGGGAAAGAAAAGAAATAGTTTGTGAACTTGCTCCATTGGGAAATATTTTCTCCTTTCCCTCTTCCCCCATCCCCATGTTAGTACACACACCCTCTAGCAATAAGAATAATTTTAAAAAGAATATATATACATATACATGTGTGTGTGTGTATAATATATATAATTTTTTAGTGGTTTTTGCCTCAAGCCTTAAAGGACATGTGCTTGCTGGAGAGAGAGAAATAGAGAGAGAGAGAGAGAGCCAGATACAGTAGAGAGAAGTGAGAAATCACTCCCCAGGGGGATGACCATGCCACAATCCCTTCTTCTCCATTCTCCTCCTGTGGTCTTGGGCATGCATGCACACAGACCTGGTGTGATTTTCAAGCCACTGGGTCTGGGATTTGAACCCTGTATGGTCATATAGGAGTCCAGTGATGTAACTGCTATGCCATCTGATGGTCCCTTTAAAAGAATGTTTTAAAAATGACTTCTTCTATAATGTTGTTTCCCTTTCTTTAAGGGTAGATGTGCTGGGAAAAAAATGAGCTTTCTTTGTTCTGAGAATTTTTTGATTGTTCCTTTAGCCTTAAATGATACATTTTTAAAAATAACTATTTCATTTAAATTTTATTTATTATCATTATTTTTTAAATTGACCAAATTGAGAGAGAGAGAAAGGGGAAGTGAGACAACACGCTGCGGGGTCCAGGACTCGAACTGTGGTCAGCCATGTGAGTCCAGCGTCTTAACCAACACACCACCTGCTGGTCTCTCCTAAATGATATTTATCTGAATACAGAAATCTGGACTGACAGCTCTTTTCTTTCACCACTTGAAGACTATTATGTCAGTTTTATTGGCTGCTATGGTTCCTGATGGGAAATCCACTGTCATTTAAATGGTTTCACTGCTATATGCAAAATATCATCTCTCATTTTTCCTGCTTTCAAGATTTATTCCTTAGGTTTTTACATTTTTACTTATTATCATTATTACTTTAGTAGCCAGAAGGAATGTGTGCTCATGAGAAAGAGAGAGAGAGAGAGAGAGAGAGAGAGAGAGAGAGAGAGAGAGAGATTGTAGCACAACCGTTCCCCCTTGGGACTGCAATCTCCTCTCAATTTCTCAGTCCTGTCAGGAAATGGAACATGCAGAAACACATGCGTAACATGTTTTTTGAGCTTCCAGGGCTGAGATTTGAACTGGCTAGTCATATGGGATTTGTTCTTTTAACCACTAGGCTATGGGACCAGCCCTCCTTGTTCTTAGTTTTCACAAGTTCTACTTTAATTTATCTTGAAGTTTATACTTCTTTGGGTTTGTATTCTTTGGGGCTCACTATGTTTATTGAATCTGTAGGTGTATATCTTTTGCCAAATTTTGGGGATTTTTGGCTATTCTTCTTCAAGTACTTCAGCATTGACCTTTTTTCTCCTAGGATTCTTATTACATGAATGTTAGCCCTTTCATTATTGTCTTACTAGTCCCTTAGGGTCTATTTTCTGCCACCCCCAGTTTATTTTACTCCTGTATTTCAGATCGGGTAATTTCTGTTGTTCTTTCATGTGCTCTACGGATGCTTTCCTCTACCGCCTCTGTTTTACTGTTGAACTCAGCCATTGAGCTGTTTTCTTTGATTATTTTAGTGTTCAGTTTCTATTTTCCACGTGCTTCCTAGCATTTCTTTGCTAAGACTGCTTGTTTACTTTAAGTGTGTTTATAATGGCTTAATTAAGTGCAGTTATGATGAATGCTTTAAAATTTGTCATAAAATTCTAACACCTTTGTCATCTCAGTGTTGGTACTACTGATTTTCCTTTTGAAAAAAATTAATGTTGAGATTTTGGAAGTTATTTGTACATATGATTTTTATTGAAATGCAGACACCTGGGGTTTTATGTTATGAGACTCTGGATCTTATGGACATTTTGTTTTGGCTAGCTTCTTTTCAAATTTCCCAGGTAAAGCTCAGAGAGTCATCTCATTACTGGCAGGTGGTAATAGAAATCCTGATTTGTCCCTTGAGGAACTGGAAGATGGGTGAATAGAAAACACACAGGCTAAAACATGGAAGGAAAAGGGACGGAAATACGAGAAAGAGTATTAGAAATGTATATAACTCAGTGGGGCTGGCATGTGGCATGGTGGTCAAAGGTGCTGGACTCCCACATAGCCAACCACAGTTTGAGTCTCGGAATTGGTGGCTTGCTTTCTCATTTTTTCTCTTTCTCTCTGGTCAAATTGAAAAATAATGGTAATAAATACATAATTCTTTTTTTTAAAGAAATTTATATAACTCAGCAAAAAGGCCTAACATATATAATTAGAGTTTCATATTTATAAGAAGAGGACAATGGAATAGAAGTAATATTTCCAAGAGAGAATGGCCAAAAATTTCCCCAAACATATGAAATATATCAGTTCATACCTTAAAAATTTGTAGTAACTCAAAAAGGATGAACACAGAGAAAAGTGTCTTAACATTTTTTTTTTTTGCTAAAAAAATCCTAAAGAAGTCTGGAAAAAAAGAAAATATACCACTTTTGGAGCCAGCAGGTGGTGTAGCAGTTATGTTACTGGACTCCTGCATGGCCCACCATGGTTCGAGTCCTGGACTCAGTGGCTTGAAACTCATACAGGGTGCATGTGCCTGTGTGCCCAACATCCCCAGAGGAGAAGGGATTGTGGCATGGCCTTCCCTTGGGGAGTGATTTCTCACTTTTCCTCTCACTGTTTCTGTCTCTCTCCTGTGAGTGTATGTGCCCTAAGCCAAAAACCTCATTTAAAAAAGAAGAAAAAGGAAAAGAAAACACACCGCTTTTCAATGAATCTAAAATACAGTTAGTAGAAAAATAATGTGGAAGCCAGACAATGGTGCTGGGGATGAGTGAGAGGCACATATAGAACTTTATACCAAGTGAAAAAATATCCTTCAAATGTGACAATGACGTCATTTATGGACAAAATCGAGAGACTGTTGCTAGCAGAGCTTGGGAATTCTTTGGACAGGAGGAAGATGATCCTACATAGGAACATAAAAATGCAGGAAGGGAGACCAGCAGTTAGTGTAATGGCTATGTCGCTGGACTCCCATGTAGTCCACTGCAGTTCAAGTCCTTGACCCGGTGGCTTAAACTCACGCCGGGTGCGTGTGCATGCGTGCCCAAGATCCCAAGAGGAGAATGGAGGAGAAGGGATTGCGGCGTGGCCATCCCCCCTGGGGGGTGATTTCTCTCTTTCTGTCTCTCTGTCTCTGTCTGTCTGTCTGGCAAGCGCACGTGCCCTATAGCAAAAACCTCTCCAAAAAATATATATATATAGAATTCGAATGCACAGTGAAATTAAAAATAGGGCATGAGTAAACATGCTCTATGTTCATAGCATTTCTGGGAAGGTGAAAAAGCAGTAATTCATTTTAGATTATGTATCAGAAAACAATGGGCGAATGAATTGAACAGACAACTTTCCAAGGAAGACTTACAAATGGCCAAGAGCCATATGCCATATGAAAAAATGTTGAAAGTCTTTTGTCATAAGAGAAATGCAAGCTAAAACTATGACAAGAATGTCTAGGATCAAAATAAAGAATGAATGTTTCAACATGTATGCATTTCTCACCAGTCCAGTTGAGAATACTATACACATTATGTTCAACAGATAATAACCCATTTCTTTGTCCCACAAATGCCTGTTGGAATATTTTCAAACTAAGTGACATATGTGATTGAATGTAAGACTGAAAGCTATGCCAAAATAACAAGAGAAAACAATATGTACATAAAAGATGAACTGTGGCTTAATCCATAAATGACATGTGTTTCTACTATACCAAAATACAATAAAGACTATCCACAAATGATAAAAAAAATAAATAAAAATAAATAAATAATGAACAGCAAAAAAAAAAAAAAAAGATAAATGTTGGCAAGGCTGTGGTGAAAAGGGAACTCTCTCACACTGTTGGTGAGAATGTAAAAAGGCTACCATCTGTGTAAAACAACATGGAGATATCTCAGAAACCTACAAATAGAACTTCACATGACCCAACAATCCCACTTCTTGTTATCTACCTGAAAGATAAGAAAACACTGAATTGGAAAGACATCTCTACATCCATGTTTATTGCAGTATTATTTATAATTGCCAAGATAGAGAACCAAACTAACTGTCCAAAAACTGATGATTGGCTTAAAAAACTTCACATTCAGGTTTATTGAAGCATTACTTGTAATTGCTATAACATGAAACCAACCTAAGTGTCCAAAAACTGACAATTGGGTTGAAAATTGTGGTCTGTGATTTTATATATATATAATACAGCTATAAGAAACCATGAAATCCTACTGTTCAACTCAAAATGGATGAATATAGAAGATTTAATGTTGAGTGAAGTGAGACAGACTTTAAAAGAAACACATTATATATCCCTACTCAGTCTGTACTGAAGGTCTGCACTTTATGGCAGAGGTTGAAGATCTGAAGATGTGATGGTGGAGAGGATGGGTGTGGATACTAGTGATAGTAAGGAGGGAAAATGGTTGATAGAGAATGAGTGGTGGATGGTGGATGTGAAAAAAAAAAGAAACATGATTATAAATGATAAACCTGTTAATAAGAGAAAACCAAATCAAAACTATGTTTCTTTCTTTCTCTTTCTTTCTTTCTTTCTTTCTTTCTTTCTT
>NW_006159442.1:1490616-1493305 GCF_000334495.1 Tupaia belangeri chinensis | reverse complement strand
AGCGAGAAATCACCCCCCCAGGGGGGATGGCCACACCGCAATCCCTTCTCCTCCATTCTCCTCTCAGGATCTTGGGCACACACTCACACGCGCCTGGTGTGAGTTTTAAGCCACCGGGTCCAGGATGTGAACTGCAGTCGACTACATGGGAGTCCAGCGACATAGCCATTACGTTAACTGCTGGTCCCTCAAAACTATTTTTGTATTGTCTGAAATAGTTCACAATATTGAGTATCTGTTAATAAAAGAGCACTTTGCTAAAAAAAAAAAAAAAGAAAAAGGCATGACTAGTGTGCAAAATCTGTAAAACCGTTTATCATTAATTTGTATCTGTAAGTTTTTGTTATAAATATCACCTGTATTTTTTTTTTTTTTTGGAGAGGTTTTTTTCACTATAGGGGGGGTGCGCTCACCAGACAGAAAGAGAGAGACATAGAGACAGAAAGCGAGGAATCACCCCCAGGGGGAATGGTCAAGCCACAATCCCTTCTCCTCCATTCTCCTCTTGGGATCTTGGGCACGCACGCACACGCGCCTGGCATGAGATTTAAGCCACCGGGTCCACGATGCGAACCGCGGTCGACTACGTGGGAGTCCAGCGACATAGCCATTACGCTAACTGCTGGTTCCCAATGCCTTTTTTTTAAAAAACATGCTAGAGGATGCGTGTACTTGCCAGAGAGAGAGAGAAAGTGAGAAAGGATCCTCCATTAAGGAAAAAGAAAAGAAAAACATGCCAGACATGTGTATGCACATGCCTAAAATCTTGAAAGGAGAAATGGAGATGAGATTGTGACATGACCATCCTCTATGGAGAATGTTTTTTCACTTTCTCTCTGTGTTTTTCTCCACTGAGTGCACATGCCTTCTAGTAAATTTTATTTATTTATTTATTTTAGATATCTTTTTTTTTTTTGGAGAGATTTTCACTGTAGGGCGCGTGCGCTCGCCAGACAGACAGAGACATAGAGACAGAAAGCAAGAAATCACCCCCCAGGGGGGATGGTCACGCCGCAATCCCTTCTCCTCCATTCTCCTCTCGGGATCTTGGGCACGCACGCACACGCGCCCGGCGTGAGTTCTAAGCCACCGGGTCTGGGACATGAACCGCGGTTGACTACGTGGGAGTCCAGCAACATAGCCATTACGCTAACTGCTGGTTCCCTAGTAAATTTTATTTTTAAAAATAAAAATGAAGGAATTTCAACTTCATAAAAATTAAACTGGATTAACAAATAGCCTCAATTTATTTACAGCCTTCATGTATTAAATAAGGTGGCCAAGTGTTAGCTAAAACAATGCAGTGATTTAACTCTTCCAGTGTGTTGTACTGTGCTAATTATTTTACCTATATGATCTCATTTAATCCCTACAACCGATCTATGGGATAGGAACTGCCATAATCCCCATTTTATTGAAGGGTAAACTGATGATTAGGTTTATTAATTTGCTCATACTGCTGGTAAGTTGTGAAGCTGGGATTTAAATGGAGGTCTGCCTCACCATGTCTTTTTTTTTTTTTTTTTTACATGCGCCCAGCGTGAGTTTAAGCCACCGGGTCCGAGACTTGAACCACGGTCGACTACGTGGGAGTCCAGCGACATAGCCATTGTGCTAACTGCTGGTCCCTGCCTCACCATGTTTTTCTTTTTTTTTTTTTTGGAGAGTTTTGCTATAGGGCATGTGCGTTCGCCAGATAGACAGAGAGAGACAGCGAGATAGAAAGCGAGAAATCACCCCCCAGAGGGGATGGCCATGCCGCAATCCCTTATCCATTCTCCTTTTGGGATCTTGGGCACGCACACACACATACCTGGCGTGAGTTTAAGCCACAGGGTCCGAGACTTGAACCACGGTCGACTACGTGGGAGTCCAGTGACATAGCCATTATGCTAACTGCTGGTCCCTGCCTCACCATGTTTTTCTTTTTTTTGGGAGAGATTTTTGCTATAGGGCGCGTGCGTTCGTCAGATAGACAGAGAGAGACAGTGAGATAGAAAGCGAGAAATCACCCCCCAGAGGGGATGACCATGCCGCAATCCCTTATCCATTCTCCTTTTGGGATCTTGGGCACGCAAGCACACATGTCCAGCGTGAGTTTAAGCCACCGGGTCCAGGATGCGAACTGCAGTTGACTACGTGGGAGTTCAGCGACATAGCCATTACGCTAACTGCTGTTCCCCCTCACCATGTCTTTAACTACCACTCTATATGATCTACCTATTTCAGATTCTATTATTTGGGAATATAAGTAAGAGGAAGGAAATGCAGGAGTGAATACCTTGGACAGCAGCATGGTGAGACTTGGACAATGGTCTCGCCTCTTGGTCTGGCTAGTGAGGGGACTGTTGCGCCCTCGTTCTGAAACCTTCAAGTCTCAGGTCCACTGTACAGGCAGGTCATTTGCACATTAGGACAAACAACATCTGAGAGGACCTTGGAATCTGCTTGACATAAAAGTGATTATTTACACGGTATGATCTGAAACAATTCTGAATGTTTTGCTCAAAAATGACTCTCTTCTCTGACTTGCCCTGGCATATGAAATTTGTATCCCTTCTCATTGTTTCTTTTTAAATAATTATTTAATTTTATTTATTATTGTTTAAAATTTGCTATAGGGCATGTGTGCTCACTGGAGAGAGACTGAGACAGAGAGAGAGAGAGAGAGAGAGAGAGAGAGAAAGCT
>NW_006159442.1:1481414-1490585 GCF_000334495.1 Tupaia belangeri chinensis | reverse complement strand
GCCAGGTCCAGGATTTGAACCATTGTTGGCAATGTGGGAGTTCAGTGCCTTAACCATCATACCACCAGTCGGCCCCCCCCTTCTCATTGTTTAAAATTCAACCAGTGAAAACCTTGTGAAAAAATAGACCCTGCCTTAAAAAGGCAGACTTTGAAGGGATTTCAAAAAGTTCGTAGAAAATGAAATTAAAGTATGAGTTTATTTTGGTGCAAAAAGATTTTAATTCCATTTATATTTTCTTTATTATATGCATTTTCCATGGGCTTTTGAAGTCTCCTCATATAATCATCCATCAAGACTTCAGTCCTAATATTTCAATTATGATATTCTGGAAGAGAGCAGTAACTAAGGGAGTGGAACCGAGGAAGGATATGCTTTCAGGTGGTATGCAAAATTTGGTTTGAGACAAGGCTACTGTAATTTATTTATTTTTAAAGAATTATTTATTTAATTTTATCCATTATCATTATTACTATTATTTTAAAATTTGTCATAGGGCATGTGCACTCAACCAGAGATAGACAGTGAAAGAGAGAGAGAAAATGAGAAAGCAAACTGCCAGGTCAGGGACTCGAACCAATCGGCCATGTGGAGTCCAGAACCTTAACTACCAAGCCACCTGTTGGTCCCAGCCACTGTGATTTATAGGGCTCAGTGTCCCAACTTAGTCAAATGTGAGTGAATCTTGCAGATCTTTCAGTGTAATGTCGAAGTTGATCCTTAATAATGAAGAAACAGTGTTTTCTAATTGGAATGAATAAAAAAATTAGCAGTATATTCTTCTGTGAAATGAAAGCCTGTCATTTGAATATCAAATGCTGCTTAATATCTTAGATACTTTTTATATAATGATTGCAACTTTTTCCATAATAGCAAGTAGCAGCTTGTGCATGGGGCTTAGTTCTGTGGAGAGGAACAGGGCTGAACAAAGTGCCTGGCCTGGCATCTACAGTGATGCTTTTTCTGGGATGGGAGTGAGGGGATTCCAAGTTTCACTAAAAGGATGCATTCTGGGTATTAAGCAAGATTTGTAGTAATTGGAAAAGGAAGCTGGCTGATACAGGTAAAGAGAAGGAGATGAGGGATAAGGAAAAAAGTTAGCCTTACGCATGGAAAGGGAATACACAGTTTGGAGCTGTTTAAACCACCTTTGTCTAGACACATCTGGCATTTGTTTGAGTGTTTTTTAGATGTCAATGTATTTCCTCGTAATATATATGCCAACATTAAAGTGGGTCAGTGACACAGAAATCTGAATTCCTGGAATCACTACAGGGAAACAGATAGATATGCTTCTACCCACACAGCTGTTTGTCCACGTTCAGGTCCCACTTAGAAATATTACCTGGATTTGAGTTAATCTTCAGAGGATTCTGATTCCATTAAAAAGTTTGAGCATAAGATAAATGTAATTCTTGATTTCTCATTTAATAAAATATAAAGGAAGATGGGTTGCATGCACATCTGAAATATCAAATGGTAAGAAAAAATTCTTGATACGAATGTATTCAGACAAGCAGAAATGCATTTGAAATCCTTGAGTGATGTTGCAGGTGGTTTGTGAAAATGTAATACCTTCTATCTCCCTTTCAATTTAATACAACTCTAATTCCCACCCAAACCAAAAAACAAAACTCTCACAGAGTAGTACAGCTTTACTGAATCATTTGCACTTTCTAGTAGTCACATGACACTGAGACAGCATTCCTCACTGACCCCTGCTTTGCAAACCAGGAAGAAGATTTTAAGCATCAATCAGGTGGCAAACACTGCACTGATTGCTCTGAATGAAGTAGAATAAAGGGAACTTGTTATTGTTGAGACAAGGCTGCCCCTCTGAAAAAATGTAAATATTACCTATTAAATATGTTATATTGTAATCATAATTGCTGGCACTTTTGAAGCGTGCTAGAGTTTTCCAAGTCATTTTGCAAGCTTCTTCTCATTTGATGCTAGCCATATCTGGCACTGGGTGTGTGCCAGATTTTAAAATATCTACTTTTAAGTAGGTACTGTTGTGTTTACAGAGAAGAATCTTGTAAAAGTCCTGAGAGTGTCAGAACAAGCTTTTGAAATAGATTAGGAAACCAGCTCATGGAAGTTAAATGACTTCCAAGTCATTAATGACCTTGTCTACTTAACCCTCCCTCTTGGACCATTCTATAATGAAATTAGCATGTGAACTTTTTGACATTAGAAGTCCTTAAGTTATTGTCTTTTTGGCCCTTTGTTTTGGAAGAAGGATGTTTTGCAGAGAGTTAAATTATTATCCTATTTAACCTCATAGATTCAGAATGAGGGAAGGACTGAGGATAACCCACCTAGATTTTGAGAGGGTATGTAGATGATTAAATAGAGTACTTACTTAAGGAGATGGAACTAAGACAAGAAGCTCTTCCACTCTCTGTTCCAGTGCTGCCTGGTTACCATGTGGTGATGTGTGAGAGTATGGTTATTGCAGATTGAGTTCTGAGACAGAGTTTCATGCAAAAAGTTTTCATGCAAAAAGATATGTCTGTAAGGCAGTGAAGATTGCAGGACTGGCCAGAGAGAGAAACTGACTGTATTCTGGTGGCAAAGGAGGCCTCAGGTTATTATACAGAGTTCTGGAGCTGGGATGGCCCCTCTGAGCTGTCCTACATTGGAGCATGGGGACCAGATCTTTGTATCCCTTCATAAACCAGTCACTGACTATGTTGTCCCCAGCAGTAGCTAACATTGTGAATGAGACAATTTCCTACTCAGTAACTCAGCTGTGAGTCACCAGCTCTGTCTTGTTAGCTAGGGGTTGAGCATGTCAGTCCTGAAGAGGGGATCTGGGTGGAGCATCTCAGTGTGTACCACAGGGTCTTCATGGCAGGATCCACCTCTAGTCATAGCTGGCCTGGATTACAGGTCCATATGAATACCTGGCAGCTCAGGGAGATCCCAGAACATAAACCCAGGACACTTTCTGTGTGGATCCAATTGCATTACTGCTTCACCATTGCCTAGTCCCTTAATTTCATCAGACATAAAATGAAAGTGTTAAGTTTTATCACAAACATCCTATATGAAATATTAGGCAATAACTCATGCTGTCACCCAGATCTTTGCAGGGCTGGCATCTTGTCATTCAGGTTACCTAGTCACTTTAACAAATGACTTCATCTTTTAATTTTAGACAGTGGTAAGTGCAAAGAAAGAATTGCCTCTTTCCTTTTCTGTATTAGTCCTTTATTGTATTGCTAATGGAAGTAACTGGGACTGGTGATTTACAAAGAAGAGAGGGTTATTTGACTCATGATTCCAATGACTGGCAAATCCAAAGGTGTGAGGTTGACATCAGGCTGGCTTGTGTCACATTATAGCTTACAGATGCAGAAAGGATGGTGAGCATAAGGAGAGGGAGGGAGGGGGCGGGGAAAGAGAGAGAGAGAGAGAGAAAGAGAGAATTGTAGGCTGTTCTCTTTCATAATAACTTCCCTCTTGTGAGAACTAACCCCTTCTTATGAGAGTAGAACTCAGTCTCTCATAAGACAGCATTAATCTATACATGAGGCCAGTGCCTCCATGATCACTCATCATGATCTGGGCATTAATCCCTTTAGGAGAGTAGGGCCCACATGACCTAAATATCTCCCATTAGGCCTCACATCCCAACACAGATGCACTAGGGATTAAGTTTACAGCATGTGGTCCTTGGAGAACACATTCAAAACATGTTATTCCAGACAACCACCCCACCCAAAGTACTCAACTTCAGAAAAAATGCTAAATTTTACTAGCCTTGGCCCTCACATAAGCATTCATCTGCAGAAGCATTTTATTATTAGACCTTAGTAAAGCAAGATCTGCAGCCATGCTTAATGGCAAATACTATTTTTCTTTGAAAACAATAAATCACTGCAGATGGAACGAACAACTGTATAAATGAACTAACAACATAGCAGGAGACCATGTAGACCAGCCAATGCAAACAGCCAGTCAGTGGATGATGAAAAGTTATCAACATGGTTTACTAAATGATGATTACAGAATTGCTTTGAAAAGGAGGAAGGACTGATCCAAAGAGCACATAAGTTTAAGTAAGTCCTCAAATCATTTTCACAAGACTGGAGCCACCATTATTTATGTTTCTTGAAGCTAGGGCTGTAAGAAGTCACAGTTTTAATACACAGACAAGAGGAACAACATGGCAAACAGTGTCTAAGGAGCTGAAGATGTTTTCTCTTTCTGCCATTACCCAGGTCAATTCATATGCCATTCTAGATGGAATATATGATGAATGAACTGTAAGAACTAACCCAGTGGTAGAAAGTCTGGGCTAATAACAGTCCAAGTATAATTACACCAGTGAGAGCATTCTTGAATCACGCCATGGTGGAAGGCAGAAGGGCAAAAGAGTACATGAGAAAGCAATCCCTTGACCTTGGACTTCCCAGCCTCCAGAACTGTAAGAAGTAAATCCATTTTTCTTTTTCTTTTTCTTTTTTTAATAAATTACCCAGTCTCAGGTATTTTGTTTTAGCAGCACAAAATGGACTAAGATAAATAGTTAGGACTTCTAGGAGGGAAAAGAGAGTCAATCTTAGTCAAATTGTTGAACTAGGGCAAGAGGAGGAGAGGAACAATGATGAATACATGCCAAGGACTATGTTGTGCACAATTATCCCATTTAATCCACTTGGCAAGGAGAAATTCAGTACATATTGATTGAAATATCTACTAGCAAATAGGCTGAACTGGTGACTGAGTATATGTGTAGCTAACATCAAAGGCTAAGGCTTTTTTTCCCGATAGACCATGTAGTGCCCAGAATAGTGCCTAGTGTACAGTAGGCACTCAGGAAGTATTTGTAGAATACTTCTACAGAATTGTGTTGCCCTCTTTTCCACTGTACTCTAGGACTTTTGGGTACCCAGTGCCTCTCTCCTATGGGTTGGACATTCTCTTAATTCTGTGATCATTCAATTGTATACTCAGCTTCCTACCCATCTAGACCTTGTGGTCTTGCTCCTACTCTTTCAGGAACCTGCCTTTTCTATGAAGTTGGTAAAATAATGTGTGCCTCAATGTTTATGGTGTTCATACACTTACCAGGATCCTTCTGGAAGGATTGCTTTAATCTAAAACTGGATCTCTGATGGCAGTTGTTTCAGAGACAGTTGCAGTTAGGTAGAGGAGCTAGACTTCAGGTGGGAGGAAATTTGAATGTGTTTCTAATCATTCCAGTCTGTCTGCTGTTTATTTACTCTGAGTGAAGTAGAATCGAAAAGGAAACAAGTACACAGGGTGAGTTTGGGAGACGGAACAAGGTGTTTAAGGATATTTCAACTGTGGTAGAGGAAGCATAAAACAAGACTTTCATATTTCTGATGCTGAAGAATAAAACACAAACCAAAGGAGGGGGGGGAAAGGGAAAAAAGGAGAGAAGGGGGAAAAAACTCTTCCAACTTCTTTTCTGAAGAAAGAATAAAATGAAGAGAATGGGGATTTTGTTTTCATAGCCCTTTAAGAACATATGACTCTGTGTATAACAATCTACTCTATCATGTAGAGCTACCATTATAAACAGGTGTAGAGATAGAACTTTGAAGGCAGAGAGGTTCCAAAACCACTACACCAATGGTTCTCACTCACCTCCACCTCCTGGCCTTTCAGCAGTGCCTGCTTACTAAATCTAGAAAGTGGAAGGAACCCTAAAGACTGGCTATTCCTGCTTCTTCCCAATGAAAGAATCTCTCCAGTAGTTCCTGTAATACCATCTTGAAGATTTCTTTTCCTCCCATTTGATTGAACTTAGGGTAATCAGGCTAGGAAATTCTCTCCTTACTCATAGCCGCCATTCTTGGTCTCTGACCCTCATGGTCCTCATCTTCAGCTTTTACTAAACAGCTCTAGCCACCTTGCACTTCAATTACTCAGCCCAAAGAGGGTTGGTTATGCACACAGCTCTCTCTGCAGAGAAAAGCCTAAAGGCAGTGTTGAGTTAAAGTCAGAAAGAGTTCTTTCTAGCTCATCACCTTTTGCCTCTTGTTTCTAATACATAAAGGGGGCATTCAGTCTCATCTTTTCTAAGATATAAATGTGGATCATGGTTTTTCATTGACTGTGTGACAAAAGTCCAGCTATCTCTCCACCTGACTTCTGCATCCTCTTTTGGAGTTTCTGGCTCTATATTCAATGACTCTAAGAACCACTGAGACAATCTGCTCTGTGTGTGTGCATGTGCATACATGAGTGTGCGTGTTTGTGATGAAGCCCAGGCTATAGTAGCATGTTGAGGAAGAATTCTGGAGATCTGGATTTTTCTAAAATTGACAAAGAAGGGAGCCCCATTTTCAGAGTCCTCAAGTAAAGTTGTTATACATGCCATAGCCATAATCATTATGTTTTAATTAATCAGTTAATCATTAAGATGGAGCATAGCTTTTGAATATTCTTCCACTGGACATAAAGGAGACATCAAAACATTCATGAAAAAAATGAAATTAAAATACAAGTTAATTTTGTTATGAAATATTATTAATATCTATACAATTTTTATAATATGCATTTTCCGTGAACTTTTTGAAGATCCATCACAGTATCATACATACATTCAACTGGTATTTATCAAATGTCCACTGAATGAATAACCCTAATATTGGTCCTTTGCTGAGTGCCTTATCTAAATGACCTTTGAATTTGATCTTGACTGGGAGGAGAAAAGCCAGTGATATCAATAAAATAATAATAATTATAGCTACCATTGATTGAATGCCTACTTATTGGATATTGTATAATTCATATGACACCTCTCCCTTATCACTGCAATGTGCTTGCCAAGTGACTGTTTTGGGAGATTCTGAGACCAGGACATGCCAGTCCGTGGATTGGAGTCCAGGCTTTTCTGGTCACATAGTCTTGGTTCTCTCCTTGAAATCACACTGCATTCCCACAGGGTCAGGGGCAGAAATCAGTAACAAGGCAGCATTGGTTACACTGTGCTGCAGACACTGTGAGTCCAGTCCAATCCCCATGGCCTCACTAGAACACCAAATCTCATGGGGTGAGTTTTATCTAGGCAGGTGTCTCCCTGACTTGATCATATAAGGAATGGAGAATTCCAATTTATACGGAAATTGACTTGGCCTTGATGTGGGTTTGATTTGCTTAGGGATCAAATAAGACTGACAAGTGTAAAAACTATGCTCCTTTCTCTTCCCTTCCTTTTTGTTGAATAAGGAGAAAGTTGAACTTAAAGGAAGTGGGAAGGGTCTTCTTTTGGGCCTGCACAGAGGTAGGAAAGCCAGTCTCGCGATTCATCTTCTTCCTCTCTCTCCCCTCAGACTGGAGTTCCCATCCTGCACTTTGTGGTTTTCATTTAACAAATGTTAATGAGACGGCATTGTAATCACCGGATTTTATAAATATCTCCTCCACAAATTGGACCACAAAACCCAAATGAGCCAGCTGAGCATCTATATTCCATGAGCCAATGTTTTCCCCACAGTCTTAACCAAAGGATGTAAAACGTGTCCTTGCTTTGAAGCTGTTCAGGCCCATGGGTGTTAGACGCTGAACACGACTGCTGTTCGCCTGGCCCGAACTCAAGTGGCTTGCTGGGGCTGAGCCTTTCACATGGCCCTGGGTGATGTAAGGGATTTAGGCTTGATCAATTATACCCTTTTCAAGTTAACGCTAGAAAAATGAGAAATTGATTTTTTTGACGAAACAATATTTTAGAAATTCAGGATATAAAAATGGGATTTGACCTCTCTTATCAAGTCAGCTATCATCATGATGATTACAGTCTACAATTATGCCATATTTTGTATGTCACGGCCTAACGCGATCAGCTTGTCAGATTTGTTCGGGGAGAGGGTAGAGCAGTGATAAAGCATCCAGCTGTGACTGCTTTGTGGGGCGAGGGGGAGAGACGGGAGGATCCATCTTGTTCAGCAAATCTGCTAGAGTGAGCATCCTCGGACACAGCCATCGGATTCTAACGATCCTGCTTAATCTCTGCAGGGATCTGATAGGGAAATGCTATAATGAACGTTTTTCTGAGATTTTTCGCCTGGTATTTCATACTTTTACCCAATGTTCTTATTATTGTAACTGAATTATAACTCCACAATATGATTTCACTGTGAATGAAGAGGGGACATATATTATAGTAGTGTGTTGACTTTACTGGTGGGTTAAACAACATTTTGAAGGTAGAACTGGGCTTTACTCACTGCTCTACCCTCAGAGTCTAATATAGTACTTGGCCCATAGAATGGGTTTGATTCCTGTTGGTTGAATATTTGTAAATAATATTTCAGCCTTAGAAATAGCTGAAGAATATTTCTTTTGCATTTTCACTGTAACTGATCATTTGAAAGGAATCCTAATTCTCTAAAATTTGCCGGTGAAAACTGTTCACTTTGAGTGACTTTGTAAAGTGGTTATCCAAATATTTGAGTGGCCTGGTAAAAATTTCCTGCTTAAAAATATGTACGTGTGTATGTGTGTGTGTGTGTGTGTATATATATAAACATTGTAACAACAACAACCACCTCTTTTAGATATGGAGACCTGAATGACTCTTAACTTTTACTTTCTTACTATAACTGTAACTTTCCTTCTGGTCATGTCCAGGTGCTTAGTCATTTTTTTCTTAATATCATTTGCTTAATCACTGATTTAAAATGTCATTATAATCATATACTAAGTTCTTGGATCTGCTTTCAGAACTTCTGTTCAAGAACAGAATATGTTGATTTTTCTGTCTACTCATTCACAAGTAATAAACTTATTAAAAAAAGTAATTATTTTATTTAACTGTATTTATTTATTTATTATAATTTGACCAGAGAGGGACAGAGTGAGTGAGAGAGAGAGAGGGAAAGTGAGAAAACAAGCTGCCATGTCTGGGATTTGAACTGCCATCAGTCATGTGGGAGTCCAGTGCCCTTAGCCACCATGGCACCTGCTGGACCCACAAGTAATATACTTTTAATTAGAGTAATTTTTAAAATATCTTTTACTATCTGCCAAGGGTACTGATTCATTGCTAATCATTTTTCAAATCTTTTTTGTTATTTTTTCATAATTATTCTTCAGCCCAAACTTAATAGCCACTTCTTTCTTTTTTTCTTCCTTCCTTCTTTTTATTTCTCTTTCTTTCTTTCTTTCTTTCTTTCTTTCTTTTTTTTTTTC
>NW_006159442.1:1426296-1481389 GCF_000334495.1 Tupaia belangeri chinensis | reverse complement strand
CTTCCTTCCTTCCTTCCTTCCTTCCTTCCTTCCTTTCTTCCTTTCTTTCTTTCTTTCTTTTTGGGGAGGAGAGTTTTTTGTTATAGGGTGCGTGTGCTAGCCTGAAAGAGAGAAACAGAGAGACAGAAAGCCAGAAATCACCCCCTAGGGGGGACGGCCATGCCACAATCCCTTTTCCTCCATTCTCCTCTCGGGATCTTGGGCACACACGCACACGTGCCTGGTGTGAGTTTCAGCCACAGGGTCCAGGACTCAAACCGTGGTCGACTACATGGGAGTCCAGCGACATAGATATCATGCCAATGCTGCTCCCAATAGCCATTTTTATTAGGTTGCTTTTTGACTTACTCTTTTCCTTCTATCCCCAATTTCTAGTTGGAATTTTTATTGGAATTGTGTTAGATTTATATTCTGATTTGTGGAAAAACCGAATAATTAATGATGTCCTATCTCTCAATTTGATTTTTTTTAGAGAGCTTTTATTGCTATAGGGCACATGCGCTTGCCAGAGAGACAGAGAAAGATAGAGAGACAGAAAGTGAGAAATCACCCCCCTATCTCCCTATCTCTGGCTATTGTGTCTGATGGGTTCTCAAAATTATGATATTGTAGCTTATCTGGTTTCCTCTTTCTAGAGTAAAAGAAGTGATCTCTTGCAATTTCCTACAGTATAATCAGAATTAGATATCTTCCATGTGTTAAGTTATCATTTCATTTTTCATCTGATGCAAAATCCTAGAATTGAGAGAAAGATATTCATATCCCAGCAATTAAAGGATAACGATTTAAAAGGAAAACAGAAAAATTGTAGATTTGTAAAGGTATTTATGATTATCAACATCAGAGATGAGATCACCATGGCGTAAAGAAGCACACAGTTATAACAACAGATGCTAGAATTCACATGCTTGGGGCCAGCAGGTGGTGTGGTGGTTAAGAAGCTGGACTACCACATGGTCGACCATAGTTCAAGTCCCAGACCTGGCAGCTTGCATTCTCACTTTCCCTCTCTCTGCCTCTCTCTCTGATGAGTCCATGTACCCTACAGTAAATTTTAAAATAATTAAAGAAATAATTCTAATTTCATATGTTTTAATTCCTAATCTAGTTGTTTTCCTGCTACATTGCATGGTCTCCATAGCATTAGTGGGAGGTATAACATCAGACTGAGATGTACATGTGAGGATTAAAGTTAATAAAATTGTATTATATCAGCGGTTTTTGTTACATAAGTAAATTTTAGCTACTCTTGTCATACAAAATAACTACAGGAGACTGCGATTAGTAGGTGTCTCTATAGTACCATTATACTACTTATATGCATCTCATAAGACCCTGTTGTAGACCTCAAATATACACAATGCAATTTATTCTTTTAAAAAATCAAATTGAGAGGAACCAGCAGATGGCACAATGGCTACATCACTGGAATCCCACATAGTCGACCACAGTTTGAGTCCTGTATCCAGTGGTTTGAAACTCATGCCAAGTACATGTACATGCATGCCCAAAATCCCAAGAGGAGAATGGAGAAGGGATTGTGATGTGGCCATCCCCCTATGCTATATAATTTATCATGATCAACATGTTTGAAATATACATACACTATGGAATGGCTAAACTGAGTTAATTAATGTATTCATCTCCTCACATATTTTTTTTTGGTGAAAACATTTAAAATCTACTCTCAGTGATGTTCAAGAATACAGTACATTGCTATTAACTGTAGTCACCATGTTGTACAACAGATCTCTTGACCTTGACCTTAACCTTAAATTTTATGTATGTTGATCGAGATCTCCCCCACCCTCACTCTCCAGGCTCTGGTAACCACATTTCTACTCTATTTAGTGTTTCTTTCTTCCTTTCTTTCTTTTCTTTTCTTTTCTTCTTTTTTTTTTTTTAGAGATTTTTGTTACATGGGTACATGTTCTCACTGGAGAAACAGAGACAGAAAGCGAGAAATTACCCCTGGAGGGGTGGCCATGCTACAATCCCTTTTCGTCCATTCTCCCTTTGAGATTTGGTGCATGCACATACACGCGTCCAGTCTCACTTTTAAGCCACCAGATCTGGGTCTCGAACCACAGTCAACTACGTGGGAATCCAGTGATGTAACCATTATGTCATCAGCTGGTCCCCTATTTAATGTTTCTTTTTGTTCCTTTCTAAGAGTTTTCATCTCTACCCATTACCTATTCATTCTTGCATATAGTCTTTTCCACTACAGTTCTTACACAATGATCATAGCCATTTAAAACTCATTGTGTGATAACGTCAACATCTGTGTTACATCTAGATCTGGTTTTGATGATGGCTTATCTTCTCAGACTCTGTTTCTTCTTTCATTTTGGTTCACCTTTTAACGTTTTCTTGAGTCAGGCATGTTGTTTTGAGTAATAGGAACAGAATAAATAGGCCTAGTGTGAGGATTTATGTGGCTATGGCTAGGATCTGGGCTGTGTTTAATATTTGCTGTCGTTATAGGGGCCAGAGTTTAAGCTCCTTCTAGTGTCCTTGTTTTTGTATCCTCTTGACCTTTAGCTTCCCTACGTACATATAGAGTGGCTATGTTTGCAGCTCTTCTAACTGTAAGCCATTGTTATTATACTAGTATTCTCATGAAATGATGGTATGATGGTAAGGAATCAGAGGGAACATTCTCTAATCTAAATCTCAGTCTTTTAGTGTGCCTGTGTCTCAGGCATGTAGGGATATGACCTTCATAGGTGTTTCTTCAGTAGAATCTGTTATTTTATCCAGTCCCTTACCCCTTCCCTGACAGCGGCTTTCCTGGTTTACTTTCTTGAAGCCTTAACACCCTGTTGATTGCATTTCCCCCCCTCTTAGCTGAGACAGGAACCCTGCAGGGGGCTGAACTGGGAGGAATTTCCTTCTTATAGCTGGTAGAACACTCTGGCAAAATCTTTTCATCTGGAGGGTGGGTCTTTGTTACAGATGGCTCTGACTATGCATATTTTACATGAATTATTCTTCCTCCCATCTCCTATACCTAGAAGCTGTAGGATTATAATTCCTTTTAGACAAAGTCCAAGAACAGGTTCAGAAACCAAGAGGTTAGAAATCAGAATGTGTTTTCCTCTAGGATGCGAGAATGGACTGAAAGAGGCCCATTGGGAATTTCAGGATTGACTGGGATGTTTTTATATTTTGATTTGGGAGTTAAAATTCATGAAATGGAACACTTCAGATTCATTATTTGTAAATTATTCTTCAGTAGGAAAAAGTGATCCAGATGAGAAAGCACAGTAAATGTTAGCAGAGAGTCTGTAGCTATGGAGCTACCAATGTAGGAGATCCTAGTGTAGCCTGGATGAGTAGAAAGAGGTAAGCTGGTGCTGTCACCTTCCCTGTGAGCTGGAATCAGTCATTTACTTCCCTGGAATCTAGTTTCTCCCTCTATGAAAGGAAGTGGCTGATCCAGAAGAACAATAAATCGGGTGGTTGTATTATCATATGTTGTCCAAATCATGACATTTTTTCTCTCTCTCTCTCTCTCTTTATTTTTTCTTTCAAATTGCTAGCGGACATGTGTGATAACCAGAGAAAGATAGGGACAGAGAGAGAAAAGAGAGAAAGAATCCCCCAATGAGGCACAGTCACACCACAATCCCTTTTCTTCCATTTCTCCATCCTGTCAAGATTTTGGGCATATTTGCTTGATGTCTTCCTTAAGCCACCAGGTCAGGACTTGAACCACAGTCAACCATGTGGGATCTGATGCCCTTAGCCACTAGGCTATAGGGCAGGCCCCAAATCATGACATTCTTGACAGTGAAATGAAGCTTCATTGGTAATTATGCCAGGACAGGCATTATAAATGGCTCCTGTCCTGAGCAAAGACTAACGGATAGTCATCCTGAAAGTAAACCCTGAAATGTCTAAGACCATATGAGGTGATAGCCACAGTATTAGCAACAGTCTGGATCTAGAGTTGAGTATTATGAATAATCTCATGGGTTCTGTCTGATCTGATGGCTTGGCAAGATCTATTAGCAGAGCTGCTTGAGGGCAATGAGAAGGGTTTTGTACAGCCTGTCCCTGCCCCCAGTAAATGGGCTCCTGCCTCATGCTTGTAGAACAATAAAAGCTTTCTAATAGGAAGACATCGACATTTCTAGGTTAAAAGTTATTGTTGAAATGAAGCTAATTTTTCAATGGGATGAAAAACGGATCCTGCTTTCTCCTGATCTGGTAATATCAAAATAATAGATCTTTACCACAGTCACATTTCCCTCCCAATCTTGGGAGTCAACTGATTAACCTGTTCTTCCAAGGGTCATAAAGTTACGTCTGTGCTGCCAAAGCTTTGAAGGAACTGAGGAGAGGGTACTGAGTTAGCAGGTTCTAGTTCTTCTGAAATATTAGAATGTCAAGTTGTTGAAATTCAACTTACTCGAAGAGACATATAATTAGAATTCAGACCTAGAAAGCATCCAATGAGTAATATACATTTGTATATAAAAGTGAGAGAGACTAGAACATGTGTAAGAGGTGATTGATAAGTGTTCCAAAAGTTATTGTGCCTCTCCCTGGGCCTCACGAGGGGAGTGGGATTTAGCTAGAAGAACTAAGCTAACTCTGCTCAGAGTTGGGGGAGGTATTGTATAATTACAGACATACAAATTATTAATTTATTTACAAATAAATCCAGTTTCCTGATAGACCAGGAGGCAGCCTTCTGGTTTTTGTGCTGCCGAATACAATCCCTAGGAAGGCCATATTACTTGATGGTTAAGTGCATAGTCTTCACCAGCGTGGCCTTGGAAGGCTAGCGACCACCTCACAGAGAAGAATAATGGCAGCCAATGTTTTCAAATCCTTTTGCATAAACTCTGCTGTGCAGTTTCATAGATTTTACTGCTTGAAAGTCAATCTCTCAGGTTCTGGATGATGCCTTTACGGTCCTTAACCTTTTTTTGCTGTTGGATCTTTTTGGCAGTCTAGAATGACTGTAGATCACATCTCATAATTTATTATTATTTTTTAAGGTGCTTGCTATAGGGTGCATGTGCTTACTGGGAAGACAGACTGAAAGGGGAAGTGGGAAGTCACCCCCTAGGGGGGATGACCTCATCACAATCCTTTCTCATCCATTCTCTCCTTGGGATTTTGGACACACATGCACATGTGCTTGGCGTGATAGTCAAGCTGCTGGGTCTAGGACTCATACCTCAGTCAGCCATGTGGGAGAGTCCAGTACCTTAACCACCACACCATTTGCTGGCCCTCATATCTCATAATTTAAAAAATGTGATTATTTTATATACAACTATAAAATAGTAAAAAACGAATCTCTTAATAATAATATGGGTTCCCTAATTTAGTACATTACATTAAGATTTAGTAGTAACTTTCAGAGCCATCTATTTCAAAGCCGTGAGGTGTATATGATTTTTAAAATATCTGTGGCAATTTAGTGTGATACAACAATATCTGGGATTTCTGTGGTGACCAGATCACAGAAATTGCTCCTATCATCATGGTTTGTTGCCCATTTTTGTTATTAGAGGAAATTGGTTAATTTAGTTAGAGGTTAGTCAGTAAAGGTGTAATTTGTTTCCTATCCAGATTCATGGGGTCACGTGAACTCTATCACAGATGAACTCTCTGACTGTCTGGGATTGGGGGTTTCCAAGGACTCTGGGTTTTTAGTTAAAACTGTTGGTCACTTGGTGGGGGCCAGGTAAAGAGCCCTTGCTCTGGGAGCTCCATGGTCAGAGATAGATTTCTTTCTTAAAGGCAACATATCACCTCAGTATTCCCTTTTCTTTTTCTTTTAACTTTATTATTATTATTATTATTATTATTTTCAATTTGATCAGAGAGAAACAGAGAGAAAGAGTAAAGGAAGTGAGAATGCAAGCCATCAGGTCCTAGACTTGAACCATGGTTGGCCATGTGGGACTCCAGTGCCTTTAACCACCATGCCACCTGCTGGTCCCTATTATTCCCTTTTCTTTTATGGAATGGAATTAGAATTAGTGCCATTGAGTAGGTTTGAGTAGGTTTATCAGGTTATGTATTTCTCTTTTTTTTTTTTTTTTGAGAGATCCCCCCTGGGGGGAGGGGGGGGCCACCCTCGAACCCCTTCACTGCAATCCTTTCTCCCTCATTCTCCTCTGGGATTTTGGGCATGCACACACACATGTCTGGTGTGAATTTCAAGCCACCTGATCTGAAACTCAAACCACAGTTGGCCATGTGGGAGTCCAGCCCCTTAACCACTATGCCACCTGCTGGCCCCATGTATATCTTTTAAATTTACTTTGCTTTAATAATTTTATTTATTTTTTCTTCTTTTTTTGAATTTTCATCAGACCTCATTATATTTCCATTGTTGCTGCTGAAATGCTGACAAGTTCACTGCTAATTATAGCACTACTGTTGTTATTTAGAATCTAAGCAGCTGCCTTCTAATTAGGAGTGAGGGGGCCAGAGAAGTCAGAAAGCAGAGTACTGCCCAGGGTTGAGCCCAGCAACGCCATGGGGCCACTGTGGTGAGATTTGGGGGGGCCGATGCAGGAAGAGATGCAGGGAGGCAAAGGCACACTCTGTGTCTGATGTCCGTGTACTTTTTTTAGCATGATGTCATGGAGTCAGAGTCAAGAGACTTAGATTCCAATCTTGACTCTGGCACTCAGAAACTGTGTGATGTAGAAATCAGTTGACTCCTCTGAGCCTCTGAAACTTCCATACAGAGACAGTGAGAGGGAAAGTGAGAAATCACCCCCTAGGGGGGATGACCACACACCAATTCCTTCTCCTCCATTCTCCTCCTGGGATCTTGGGCACCCATGTGCACATGCCCAGCTTGATTTTCAAGCCACTGTGTCTGGGACTTGAACCGTGGTCAGCCTTGTGGGAATCCAGTGATGTAACTGCTACACCACCTGCTGGCCCCAGAACCATTTACTTTTAAAGAAAAACAATAATCTCTCTGTTTCTTTGGCAAGCACACGTACCCTTTAGCAAAAATCTCTCTTAGAAAATGAAAGAAATGCAATAACAACCACAGTAGAACTTTCTGGCTGAATCTGAGAGTGGCCAGCCACCAAGGAGTAGATTTTCCTACATATTTAACTTTGTTTATTATTATTATTTTTCAATTTAACCAGAGAAAGACAGAGAGAGAGAGAAAGAAAGAAAGAAAGCTACCAGGTTTGAGACTGGAACCGGTCAGCCATGTGGGAGTCCTGCTTCTTTAACCACCATGCCACCAGTTGGCCCCATGGAGCTTTTATTATTAATAATTAGTTGAGTTACAAAAAATGTAGCAGAAAACACAAAGCAAGATTAAATACTAAAGAAGCAGCAATCCAAAGAATGCCGTCAATGGTGCAGATTTTAGGGTGAGAGAGGAGAGAAACAATTCCATGTCAAGATACAGGAATAGGGGTGAGAATGCAAGCCTGTTTGGGGGAGGTAGGGTCTGGTGCTGGACTCTGTGGGCTTAAATCAGGACAATTTCTTTGATGATATTTGCTTTTGCAAGTTTAAAGTTTAAGATTTTGTATTAATCTAGATAAACTAGGTTATATTGTGATAATAAATTAACCCCTAAATCTCCATGGTTTAATAACTGAAGTTGATTTGGCTCATGCAAACACTGTTGGGAATGTAAAATTGTGAATAGGTTTGGAAGATGCCTTATTTCCTGTGAGGCTGTCAGGAATCTGCCCACCACCGTTTCCTGCCTCTCTTTCCACACTTTCTCCCTACCCACAGGAACTTGGTTTAATTTTCTTTCTTCGTCACAATAGCTACCTCCTATTCTGTCCCTTGGGCTTCTTCTTTCTGTCCCCAAACTGACAGAAGGGGAAGTCAGATTCCTACTGATTTGTCTCTCTCCTGGATACCCTCAGCTACCTGTAGCTACCAGGGTTAGTCTGATAATTTTCTGAGCGTTTTCTCCATGTGGGCCAGGTCTTGGGGGTGCTATGAGTTTGGTCAGTCATTTCCAGGGGCCTGGCTTGTACTTAACCATGACAAGACCGAGATTTTGGCTTGTGTACTCCAAAGGCAATCTTTGGCTACAAAACAAGATGAAGCAGAGAGCCAGCAGCTGGAGTGGTGGGTAAGGCGCTGGACATTCCCACATGACTGACCACAGTTCACGTCCTGGACCTGGAGACTCTCTCTCTCTGTGTGTGTGTGTGTGGTCAAATTAAAATAAATGGATAAATAAAATAATACCTAAAAAAAACAAGATGAAGCAGAGAGCCAGCAGCTGGAGTGGTGGGTAAGGCGCTGGACATTCCCACATGACTGACCACAGTTCACGTCCTGGACCTGGAGACTCTCTCTCTCTGTGTGTGTGTGTGTGTGTGTGTGTGGTCAAATTAAAATAAATGAATAAATAAAATAATACCTAAAAAAAACAAGATGAAGCCTGAAGTTAGGGTTACTAAATCCATACAGAGCTGGGTGAGAAGGGGGTGCCATGCCAGAAGTTGAGTGGGAAGGGGGACTACGGGGTCAAGATTGGAGGAAGGTCAAGCAGAAGGAATGCAAGTGAGAAGGAATGCCCTGAAGTGGGATGCTGGCACCAGGTCTCAGTCCGTTTAGGTGGCCATAACAAAATGCCAAAGACTAGTTGGCTTATAAACAACAGAAATTTATTTCTCATGGTTCTGTGGCTGGAAATACCTAGTTCAAGGCACCTGTAAATTTCTGTCTGGTGAGGACACACCTCTGAGTTCACAGGTGATACTTTTATGATGCATGGCCACATGATGGGGCAGGCAAGGCTCTGCAGTCTCTTTTTTTTTAGGCTTTTTTCCTCCATAGGGTTAGGACACTTGCCAGAGAGAGACAAAGAGAGGGAAAGTGAGAAATTGCCCCCAGGGATATGGCCATACCACAATCCTTTCTCCTCCCTTCGCCTCTCAGGACTTTGGGCACACACACACAGGCACCTGGTGTGATTTTCAAGCGGTTGGGTCCATGACTTAAACCAGTCAGTCAAGTGGGACTTCAGTGCTTTAACCACCACGCCACCTGCTGGCTCTCTGCAGTGTCTTTATAAGGGCACTAATCCCATTCATGAGGGCTTTGCCCTCATGACCTAGTCACCTTCTAATATCATCATCTTAGGGGTTAGGATTTCAACATGTAAATTTGAGCAGGACACACATAAGACACAGCAGAGCAACCCACAATAGAGAAACAGTCTAGATACTCAGCAGTAAGAAACACAGGGAATTGCAAAGGGGAAAGATAATGATAAAGTTTTTGGTCATGATTCTCTTATTAAGACATTGGGTTACATTTTTACACAGAAAAAATACATCATCAGGACTTTTCCAACAACTCAATAGTATCTAGATCAACCCCAACCCTCCTCTTTTTTATACCGAAGACTCACTGAACTTACCATTTCTACTCTCTCTTTTCCCTGTTCTAGTGTTTGCTAGATCTTTCACATGGGAATTCCTCTCTCTCAGAGCTGGATCCAAGAATGAGAACTAATAAGTCATATAGTGCTCCCTGGCACAAGAGACTCCTTTCCTGGCCTAAACATCCAGGCTGGGGGTGTGTGATATCATTTATCTGTTATCTGGATATCCTTGGCTATCTTCAGGAAACTCCAGTTAAAAGTCTTCCTATTACATGAAATTTTGTCTCCTAAGAATGAAGTCTCTAAGTAGTCATTCTGAGTTTGACAAACTTTCTTGTACATATTTCGTTTTGAAAGACACTGTACTTTCAACAGGAGGAAATAAGTCTTATGGCCATTTAAGTTTCTGATTTTCTGTTGAACTCTGACTTTTCTTTCCTTTAAGTCACTCAATCAACCTCCATTACTACTTTCTGCACGTCGTTAAAGATAGTTTCAATGTGTCCCATATCTGAGAAAAATATCTCCAACTAAATTTCCACCTTAGTTCCCAATAGGCTTTGCTTGCTGATTAGGTCATGAAGGTTTCTGGAAGCTAAATCAGATGTATTAGTGTTTGTGACTAAAGTTGTTTAGATCTATATCTATCTATCTGTGATACCTGCCGCAAAGATGAGAATGGGTTTTAAATTGATCTTGAAGGTGTTGAACGACCGTGTCTGCTGAAACATTTTAGACATTTTTTTCTAAACTTATCACTTCATGTCATAGGTTGGTCAACATTCATATTTTCTCCATCTATTTTTTTTTTAATTCACTGTGGTACATGCATCCCAGTCAGAAAACTCATTTACACAAGATCAGTATCCTTGGCACTGAGCATCTCTTTGGTGTGGGAAATGAGTTCTTTGTGTATTAGGAAGGTCTTTAATATCTGTTGATTTGGGAGACAATGTTTGATTTGTTTTTGAATCTGTTGTTGGAAGCATGTCTGTTTACTGTTTATATTAGGTTGTTGGAAAAGTCATGATGTATTTTCCTGTGTTTTTTACAAAAAGGTGTCTTGACTTTTGTGATAATCCAATAGATAATGGAGGGTTTTATAAAATATAATTTGAGGCTGTTTCTGCCATCACTCAAGAATGCTGTTGGGCTTTTGCAGTATATTCTTACCTTTTCAGAGGAGTAATACCTTTATAGTACATCTGAGCATGTGCATCACTGAATTGTGTTCTTTGGCTTTACTCTAGTGTCCTAGAAACACCTGCTAGATGGGTACTGTTGTAAATGATGTAGTGGGTTGAATGGTGTCCCTGAAAGTACACCGACCTGGAAACTCAGTATGTCTCCTTACTTTTAATAAGGGTCTCTGTAGATGTAATTAAAGAAAGGGTCTCAAGAGGAAGTCCTAAATTCAATGGTGAGTCCTTATAAGGCAAGGGAAATAGTCACAGACATGCAGAGAAGGCCAATGCGAAGATAGAGGCAGACCCTGGCATTTTGTATCTACAAGACAAGGGATGCAAGGATTCTGACACTATCAAAAACAAAAAGGAGAAGCATGAAAGAGATTCTCTCTCAGAGCTTCTAGAAGAAATCAACCTTGCTGGCATCTTGATTTCAGATTCTGTCATCCAGAACCATTGGGGAATACACTTATGCTGTTTTAAGCCACCAAATGTCTGGTAATCAATTGTGGCCACCCTAGGAAATGAATATAATAAAAAATAAAATGAAATAGTTTACATACAGTAAGGATCTTCTTACCTGAAGCAGTGGTGGGCTAAATCTGGCTTTTGTCTATTTTATAAATAAAGGTTTTCTAAAAAATTATTTAACTTTATTTATTATTATAATTTGACCAGAGAGAGAAAGATAGAGAGAGAGGAAGGTAAAGCAAGAAAGCAAGTTGCCAGATCCAGGACCCTCACCATGGTTGGCCATGTGGAAGTTCAGCACTTCAACCATCATGCCACATCATGCCAGCCCCAGTTTAAAAATAAAGTTTTATTGGAACACAGATAATTCATTTTGTATTATCTATGACTGCTTCTGTGCTTCAAGAATAGAGTTGAGGGATCAGCAGGTGGCGTGGTGGTTAAGGTGCTGGACACTCCCACATGGCCAACCATGGTTCGAGTCCCAACCTGGGGGCTTGCTTTCTCACTTTCTCTTTCTCTCTCTCTGTCTCTCACTGGTCAAATTAAAAAAAAAAAAAGAATGAATAAATAAAATTAAATAAAATAATTCTTTAAACAAAAAAGAATAGAGTTGAGTAGTTGTGACAGAAAGTATAAGGTCCATGGAGATAAATACATTTATAAACTTTTTTTGTATGAATACAGATTTACTTAAGAATAGAAAATAGGAGTAGAGCAGATGACTTAGTGGTTACATCACTGGACCCCTAAGTAGTCGACCATAGTTTGAGTCCCAGACCTGGAGGCTTAAAACTCACACTGGGCACGTGTGTGTGTGTGTGTGTGTGTGTGTGCCCAAAATCCAAGAGGAGAATGGAGGAGAAGGGATTGTGGCATGGCCATCTCCCTTGGGGGGGATGATTTCTTGCTTTCTGTCTCTCTCTGTCTCTCTTGGTGAGCACACGAGACGTAGAGTAAAAATCCCTCCCCAAAAAACAGTAGAATAATAATATGTAAGGAAATTCTGTTATGATTGCTTTGGCCACTCTAAATATCTGCTTTAAAGTCTGTATACTCATAGCTTGAATTTGCTTAAAGTTAGAACTAACTATAGAAGTGGAGATATTGATTAAAAGAGGTTCAACAAAAACAACTGATCTATAGGATTTGTGTAGCCTCAAGGTAGACTGTTTAGTTCAACTCTCACTTTGAGTTCTTGGACTTACTGTGAATTGGAAGCATTATTGGTAGGATTGAGTAAGCAATAAACATACCCTCAGAATAAGAGAAAAAGCTATCTATCATTGTATTGAAGGTACGTCTCTCCCAGATGGGCCTGGGTGCTTCTTATTTGATTAGTAATGAGGATACAATTGGATGAGTTTTCTCTCTTGAGTGTGTGAAGTTCTTTTAGCTCCTAAGCAATAGTCATGGTAACCGATTTTAAGTAGCATACAATAGCTTATTTTTTAGTTCAAAACCCCAAAAGTCCTTATTCCTCTGTTGGGGAAGAATGATTCATGCTTCTCTCTTAATCTTTCTGCAAGTTTTCTAAGGTGATAAGGATTTACAAACATAGTCATTGAGATTCTCCTTGAACATTTCTAACTTTGAAAAATACTCCTTTTACAAAAAATATTCATTGCTCTTAAAAATCTATGTCAAGAGATTTATCTAAAGAAATAACTAAACATATTCTATAATCACAAAGATGTTCGTCAGAGTACTGTTTACAGCAATGAAAAACTGTAAAAATCCTACATTTGAAAATAGTAATAGAGAATGTTAAAAGGTTATAGTGCTTTCATACTGTGAGTTTATCACAGAATACTTAATGACATGGAAAGACACTGTGGATATATTTTTAAGTGGAAACAAAGCAGAAAACACAATGGCATGTATAGTGTAGAACAAACATACATTCAGAAAAATAGATGAAAGGTTTAGGTGGCTTTTTAAAGTATTCTTTCACTTATTTTTATTTTCTAATTTTTTTGATGAATAGTTTTGTTGTAATAAAAATAAATTAAGGAAAAAGGGGAGGTTTGAATTTT
This sequence comes from Tupaia belangeri chinensis, assembly GCF_000334495.1. Classification (NCBI taxonomy): domain Eukaryota; kingdom Metazoa; phylum Chordata; class Mammalia; order Scandentia; family Tupaiidae; genus Tupaia; species Tupaia belangeri. The sequence continues at coordinate 1,468,334 of NW_006159442.1, read as the reverse complement.
AAATACTTCTGTTTAGAGTTGAGAATTATTTATTTTTAAATTATTCTATTTAATTTGACCAGAGAGAACCAGAGAGAGAGAGAGAGACAGAGACACAGAGAGAAAGTGAGAAAGCAAGTCATCAGGCCTAGGACTCGAACATGGTCTGCCATGGGAGTGTCCAGTGCTATCACCACCACACCACCTGCTGGTCCCATAGAGTTGAGAATTGTTAATTGACATAAAAATAACTTTCTTTTTCTTCTGTAAACATTGGTAAAGAACATAAATTGTTGCTTCCTAGGAGAGTATACTGGGACAAGTCACTTTCTCTTTTCAAGCCTTAGTTTCTTCATCTGCACATGAAAACATTGAATTAACTGAATCTCTAAGTTTCTTGGTATGTCCCTTAGGACAGACATACCAAGTGGTAGGCATTAGTGTTTAGAAGAGCATCTTCCACAAGCCAACCGCACTAATCAGGAATTACATGCTCAAAATGGAGCTATCTCTGGAGCTGAGGCTAGTACCATCCCTGGGCCTTTGAGCCCTGCAGAAATCCAGGTGAAAGGCTCACTCTCTGGCTTAGGCTGAGGCATAAAATTAAGCTCCTTTATTGGCCTGGAAGCCTTGAGTCAAGTTGGCCTTTTTATGAAGGTTTCTTTCTTTCTCTCTCTCTCTTTTTTAAATAATCCTCTTAGTCTTGATCATGCTGTAGCAAAGCATTTTCTTAGGAAAAAAAATTCTACTTTCAAAATTTGATTTGGACTAATCAGCCCTAGGCAGAGGGTCTGCAATAAACTTTGTGTCAATTTCATGTTTTGCTAAAGTTTGTGAAGTATTTTGTTTTGTTTTTGAACAACTTACCATTTCTCTGCGTATCTGTATTGAGGAGATTTGGTGGGGAGGGGGGAAGTAATCAGCCTGGCAAATTATTTTCAGAAAAAACAAACCCTGAGATTACATTTTGCTTCTAAAATTTTTTATTGTCTTCACTCTAACTTAATGGAAGTCAGCCTTTCTCTCCGTCTTTCTCTGTCGCTCATCCTTTACCTGCATTTCCAACATCCCTTGGAGCTGGCCAAGATAAAAGAGACATTCCCTTGTAATGTGTTGAGCTGTTTCCCCAATAAAACTTCTAAATTCATTCAAAATGGGACTTGTGTTTTTGTTAGTTTTCTATCCTGTTTATGTCTTGTTTGGTGTTATACATAGTGAACAATAAGAGCTTTAGATTTGACTTAAAGAACAGCAAGTCCTCTTAGATGCAACCATGTCTACTGAAGATGGGGTATTTTAATCATATTGTATTTTTTCCCTACTGAATTCCTCCTTTTGCTTGAAATTAGAATCAACCAAGGACAAGAACAGGATATGTTTTGGTGCATTAATATGCTGAGATGTTTTTGACCTTAAAGCATGGGTATTGAGAAAAATAATTCCTAGGATAACTCATTTATTCAACAAATGCTTATTGAGTATTGTTCCTGGTACTGTCTAAGCAGCATGGTCAGAGAATAGCTGAGACACTTTTGGTGTCTGTGGTGTAAATCCAGAGATGGGGAGGGAGAAGGTGAAAAATAGTTGAAGCGATATACAGATTCTATGCTGTATCTATTCATCATCTATAAATGTCAGCTGAGAGCCTTCTAAATTCCTAGTGCTGTTTTTAGCATTAAGGGCATAGTGAAACAAGACAGGCTAAGTTGCTTGCTTTGTCAAAGATAGAGCTTATAATATAGTGGGAGACACGAACGATGAATAAACAAATTAACAGTGTCACTTAAGTGATGAAAGAAAATGCTATAGAGGATAAACAACACAGGGTAAGGGGAGAGAGGCTGACAGCAGCAGTCAATGAAGGTTCTATGAGAAAATGACCTAAAAGAGATTAGAATGGGGTGAAGGTGCAGGAGAGAGCTTTGGGCCAACAGTTAGGCTGAGTTCTCCTTTCTATTTGTCACTGACTGTGCAATATGAACCAGGCTTCTTAGCAACTCTTCCTTCCCAAATACTGATAACATCAGATGATGTATATGTATTGTATTATTCAAGAGTAATATATTATTACTAATAATGTTAAGAACTGTTGCATGATTTGCATTTAAAAGACCCATGAATATTATACATGTTGGTGCTTGTGGCATTTGCTTCTAGTTCATGGCTATAGATAGCTAAGCCCATTATTTCTGGAGTCCTATAAATTCTATTTTTTTTTTTAGAGAGTTTTTTTACTATAGGGCGCGTGTGCTCGCCAGAAATACAGAGAGAGAGAAAGCGAGAAACCACCCCTGGGGGGGTGGCCATGCTGCAACCCCTTCTCCTCCATTCTCCTCTCAGGATCTTAGGCAAGCACGCACATGTGCCTGGCATGAGTTAAAGCCACCGGGTCTGGGACTCAAACCACAGACGGCTACATGGGAGTTTAGCGGCAAAGCCATTACACTAACTGCTGGTCCCACGAGTCCTACGAATTCTAAGAAGACCTCAAAACTCTGAGAATAATGGAGTCTGAACTGTGGTGCAGTAGTAAATGCAATGCTATGTAAGGCTAATCCACATGGGACGGTTCTTGGCTCATGCCTGGAAACCTCCCTGAGTACACTGGGTATGTGCATGTTCGTAATCTGGGGTTAGCTGAAGCTGGGGTTGGAGCATGATGTCAAGACCCTGTTGGGGGTTTTGTCTCTCTGTCTCTCTTTGTCTCTCTTGCACATGGAATAAATAAATAAATAAACATTTTTGGAAAAAAAGAAAGGAAAAAGCACTGAGAATGAAAAAAGATACATTTGATTTCTTCACTGGATGAAGTGTTAGTGTGTGTGTGTGTGTGTGTGATCTGTTGAATGGGACAGAGAGTGTGTGAGAGAGAGTGTGTGTGAGAGAGAGTGTGTGTGAGAGAGAGGGTGTGTGAGAGAGAGTGTGTGAGAGAGAGTGTGTGTGAGAGAGAGTGTGTGTGAGAGAGAGGGAGAAGGGATTGTGGCATGGCCATCTCCCTTGGGGGGGATGATTTCTTGCTTTCTGTCTCTCTCTGTCTCTCTTGGTGAGCACACACACCGTAGAGTAAAAATCCCTCCCCAAAAAACAGTAGAATAATAATATGTAAGGAAATTCTGTTATGATTGCTTTGGCCACTCTAAATATCTGCTTTAAAGTCTGTATACTCATAGCTTGAATTTGCTTAAAGTTAGAACTAACTATAGAAGTGGAGATATTGATTAAAAGAGGTTCAACAAAAACAACTGATCTATAGGATTTGTGTAGCCTCAAGGTAGACTGTTTAGTTCAACTCTCACTTTGAGTTCTTGGACTTACTGTGAATTGGAAGCATTATTGGTAGGATTGAGTAAGCAATAAACATACCCTCAGAATAAGAGAAAAAGCTATCTATCATTGTATTGAAGGTACGTCTCTCCCAGATGGGCCTGGGTGCTTCTTATTTGATTAGTAATGAGGATACAATTGGATGAGTTTTCTCTCTTGAGTGTGTGAAGTTCTTTTAGCTCCTAAGCAATAGTCATGGTAACCGATTTTAAGTAGCATACAATAGCTTATTTTTTAGTTCAAAACCCCAAAAGTCCTTATTCCTCTGTTGGGGAAGAATGATTCATGCTTCTCTCTTAATCTTTCTGCAAGTTTTCTAAGGTGATAAGGATTTACAAACATAGTCATTGAGATTCTCCTTGAACATTTCTAACTTTGAAAAATACTCCTTTTACAAAAAATATTCATTGCTCTTAAAAATCTATGTCAAGAGATTTATCTAAAGAAATAACTAAACATATTCTATAATCACAAAGATGTTCGTCAGAGTACTGTTTACAGCAATGAAAAACTGTAAAAATCCTACATTTGAAAATAGTAATAGAGAATGTTAAAAGGTTATAGTGCTTTCATACTGTGAGTTTATCACAGAATACTTAATGACATGGAAAGACACTGTGGATATATTTTTAAGTGGAAACAAAGCAGAAAACACAATGGCATGTATAGTGTAGAACAAACATACATTCAGAAAAATAGATGAAAGGTTTAGGTGGCTTTTTAAAGTATTCTTTCACTTATTTTTATTTTCTAATTTTTTTGATGAATAGTTTTGTTGTAATAAAAATAAATTAAGGAAAAAGGGGAGGTTTGAATTTTAAATACTTCTGTTTAGAGTTGAGAATTATTTATTTTTAAATTATTCTATTTAATTTGACCAGAGAGAACCAGAGAGAGAGAGAGAGACAGAGACACAGAGAGAAAGTGAGAAAGCAAGTCATCAGGCCTAGGACTCGAACATGGTCTGCCATGGGAGTGTCCAGTGCTATCACCACCACACCACCTGCTGGTCCCATAGAGTTGAGAATTGTTAATTGACATAAAAATAACTTTCTTTTTCTTCTGTAAACATTGGTAAAGAACATAAATTGTTGCTTCCTAGGAGAGTATACTGGGACAAGTCACTTTCTCTTTTCAAGCCTTAGTTTCTTCATCTGCACATGAAAACATTGAATTAACTGAATCTCTAAGTTTCTTGGTATGTCCCTTAGGACAGACATACCAAGTGGTAGGCATTAGTGTTTAGAAGAGCATCTTCCACAAGCCAACCGCACTAATCAGGAATTACATGCTCAAAATGGAGCTATCTCTGGAGCTGAGGCTAGTACCATCCCTGGGCCTTTGAGCCCTGCAGAAATCCAGGTGAAAGGCTCACTCTCTGGCTTAGGCTGAGGCATAAAATTAAGCTCCTTTATTGGCCTGGAAGCCTTGAGTCAAGTTGGCCTTTTTATGAAGGTTTCTTTCTCTCTCTCTCTCTCTTTTTTTAATAATCCTCTTAGTCTTGATCATGCTGTAGCAAAGCATTTTCTTAGGAAAAAAAATTCTACTTTCAAAATTTGATTTGGACTAATCAGCCCTAGGCAGAGGGTCTGCAATAAACTTTGTGTCAATTTCATGTTTTGCTAAAGTTTGTGAAGTATTTTGTTTTGTTTTTGAACAACTTACCATTTCTCTGCGTATCTGTATTGAGGAGATTTGGTGGGGAGGGGGGAAGTAATCAGCCTGGCAAATTATTTTCAGAAAAAACAAACCCTGAGATTACATTTTGCTTCTAAAATTTTTTATTGTCTTCACTCTAACTTAATGGAAGTCAGCCTTTCTCTCCGTCTTTCTCTGTCGCTCATCCTTTACCTGCATTTCCAACATCCCTTGGAGCTGGCCAAGATAAAAGAGACATTCCCTTGTAATGTGTTGAGCTGTTTCCCCAATAAAACTTCTAAATTCATTCAAAATGGGACTTGTGTTTTTGTTAGTTTTCTATCCTGTTTATGTCTTGTTTGGTGTTATACATAGTGAACAATAAGAGCTTTAGATTTGACTTAAAGAACAGCAAGTCCTCTTAGATGCAACCATGTCTACTGAAGATGGGGTATTTTAATCATATTGTATTTTTTCCCTACTGAATTCCTCCTTTTGCTTGAAATTAGAATCAACCAAGGACAAGAACAGGATATGTTTTGGTGCATTAATATGCTGAGATGTTTTTGACCTTAAAGCATGGGTATTGAGAAAAATAATTCCTAGGATAACTCATTTATTCAACAAATGCTTATTGAGTATTGTTCCTGGTACTGTCTAAGCAGCATGGTCAGAGAATAGCTGAGACACTTTTGGTGTCTGTGGTGTAAATCCAGAGATGGGGAGGGAGAAGGTGAAAAATAGTTGAAGCGATATACAGATTCTATGCTGTATCTATTCATCATCTATAAATGTCAGCTGAGAGCCTTCTAAATTCCTAGTGCTGTTTTTAGCATTAAGGGCATAGTGAAACAAGACAGGCTAAGTTGCTTGCTTTGTCAAAGATAGAGCTTATAATATAGTGGGAGACACGAACGATGAATAAACAAATTAACAGTGTCACTTAAGTGATGAAAGAAAATGCTATAGAGGATAAACAACACAGGGTAAGGGGAGAGAGGCTGACAGCAGCAGTCAATGAAGGTTCTATGAGAAAATGACCTAAAAGAGATTAGAATGGGGTGAAGGTGCAGGAGAGAGCTTTGGGCCAACAGTTAGGCTGAGTTCTCCTTTCTATTTGTCACTGACTGTGCAATATGAACCAGGCTTCTTAGCAACTCTTCCTTCCCAAATACTGATAACATCAGATGATGTATATGTATTGTATTATTCAAGAGTAATATATTATTACTAATAATGTTAAGAACTGTTGCATGATTTGCATTTAAAAGACCCATGAATATTATACATGTTGGTGCTTGTGGCATTTGCTTCTAGTTCATGGCTATAGATAGCTAAGCCCATTATTTCTGGAGTCCTATAAATTCTATTTTTTTTTTTAGAGAGTTTTTTTACTATAGGGCGCGTGTGCTCGCCAGAAATACAGAGAGAGAGAAAGCGAGAAACCCCCCCTGGGGGGGTGGCCATGCTGCAACCCCTTCTCCTCCATTCTCCTCTCAGGATCTTAGGCAAGCACGCACATGTGCCTGGCATGAGTTAAAGCCACCGGGTCTGGGACTCAAACCACAGACGGCTACATGGGAGTTTAGCGGCAAAGCCATTACACTAACTGCTGGTCCCACGAGTCCTACGAATTCTAAGAAGACCTCAAAACTCTGAGAATAATGGAGTCTGAACTGTGGTGCAGTAGTAAATGCAATGCTATGTAAGGCTAATCCACATGGGACGGTTCTTGGCTCATGCCTGGAAACCTCCCTGAGTACACTGGGTATGTGCATGTTCGTAATCTGGGGTTAGCTGAAGCTGGGGTTGGAGCATGATGTCAAGACCCTGTTGGGGGTTTTGTCTCTCTGTCTCTCTTTGTCTCTCTTGCACATGGAATAAATAAATAAATAAACATTTTTGGAAAAAAAGAAAGGAAAAAGCACTGAGAATGAAAAAAGATACATTTGATTTCTTCACTGGATGAAGTGTTAGTGTGTGTGTGTGTGTGTGTGATCTGTTGAATGGGACAGAGACAAGCAGTAGTATTTTCCAATGCACAATAAAACAGTTTATTTAAAAACAACGCATTCAATACTGTGTTTGGCACATGAGGCAATGAGGCAGGCACATTCACACTTAACAGGTACATTTGGGGAGCTGTCAAAGCAAACCATTGCTTTTTCTTCACAAACTACAGTCACAATATACACACAATTACCTCCATGAAAGATGATCATTCTTGTCACCCAGAGGGCAGAAGATATTTACAGGAGCCTCGGTCCAGCAGGGCTGGCTTCATTCAGGTCTCTGTGGCCCTCAGTCTGGCGGTTTTTTTCCAAGGGCAGGTGAGGCTGCCTCTCACAAGAGAGGTGGGTCCAATTTGTAGGAGCCACAGTTTCATCCAAAGAGCCAAAGAACATCTGATGTATTGGGAAGTCTCTCAGCATAAAATGGCATTTTCCAAACCAAATGCATCAAAGTATGTGAGGAGGAGGGCTCGATGGTGATAATATAAGAAGCATTTACTTTCCCTGAAACATGCTTCTTGCTCATTTCTTTAATAACTTACATTCATTATTCTCCTGCCTTTTGGACTTTTGGTTTCAGTATTACACTCTAGAGAGCTTGGTTCCTTTCTTCACTCATATAACCGTCTTTAAAATGCTGCTAAGATGAAATGCTGGAACCAAAGTAGGATAAGAGAATATATCACAAACATTCTTTTGTCTTCATTATAATGCTTTCACAATGGATTGTCGACTTCTCATCAAGAGACTGGGCGCATCGTGGTGTAGAGTGGTAGAATCAGGGCTTGGGAGACCTGGACTGTTAATTCTGGTTAGTAACTGGGCAGACAAGTCATTGCCTATTTTCTGAACCTCAGTTGTCTCATCTCCACATTGAGGATATTGATCTAGAACCTTGACCTAAGATAATGCCGAGATCTGTAAAGTTCTGCTATGGACTTTGGTGCCTATCTCATAGGAGTAAATGATGCTGCACTGTGATGTCTCCATGTTTGTTGCTGTGTCCTGGGAGAATTTGAGTGCTAATCACCGACTCTTGGTGATTAGATCTCAACCTGTCAATAAACCCTTCCCAGGGCCCTTAGCTGTAAGGCTACTTTTCTGTACAGTTTTGAAATATGATTAAAGAGCATTTATGACACAGAGTCCAGTTATTTTGAGTCTTGCAAAATGTTTAGATTCCACATTTCAAAGCGATACCTCCCCCTCCAATTTGCAAGGGCTTCAGTGACTCTATTTTACTTAGGCATATTGACCAAACCTCTCTCCCATTGTCTACCAATTTTTTGTTCCCATATCTTTAACTAAAGATGTTATGGGAATAGTGTTTCCTTCAGACAGGTTTGGCTGTCTATCAGGTCCCTTCTGTTTGTAGTTATGGACTTTTCCCTTCCGTGTCAGGGAAAGGGCCATAGGTAACTGATTTTTAATACTCAGAAGAAAGAACTCTTACATTTAATGACAAGGAAGGCCAATTGCTCTACTGTTTAGTGCCAGAGGATTGCAGTGGCCAAATGTGTGTTAGTAGATTTTTGTTTTTGTCATGGTCCAGCATAACAATTAGCTTAGCTTAGGACAACACATCACATGACACTTTGCTCTGCAGTTTGCCTGGTCAGCCACCCAAGTTGCCCAGAGGTGTTCCCGTTCTGTGGTGTTTCTTCACCATTATGAAATTTTCTGAGGGCAAATAAAGTCCAGCTTTTTTTCAGCTAAAAAATAGTAAAACTGACCAAAGTGGAAATGCCCCTCAAAAGGGAGGGGACATGTGGGAGTCCCTTCAAAGCTAGCCTATTCTGCCTGGTACTCACTGATTCAGACTAGTTCGGGCAGTGCTGTGCTGGAATGGCTCATGTGTTGGAGCCAACTCATACTGGCTCTTGAAAATGTGTGTTACATTTTCAGCTGGTTGACATTAAGTTAGTAGCTTGAAATTGGCTATGATGAGATTATTTACACCATGGAAATCGGTAAGTGCTACAAATCGAGGTTCCACTGTTCTACAGAGCCAGTTATTAAACATGTAGCAGCACATCAAAGAGCTAAAACTGTCTCTGAATCACACAGAAGGGAAAACAACGAAGCCCTTTAGTATTAAAGGCTTTGCATGTGCACAGTTACAGAAAAAAGCCTGACCAAAACTTCATTTGAATGGTGGCACTTTTTACAACAGGGTCTGGTATAAGGTAGATAGTAAGAACTCACTGCCTCACTTAAATTGAATTGGCGATAGAATTTTAGGCCCTTGATTTTCCTTTTTTGATTAGTTTTATTTTAGTCTGAAGATCTTTGTATTTTGGCATTTTTCTGGAAATCGAGACATCAGACTCCTTCAGGAATATTTTAGGCTGCAGGAGTGACTTCCAAGTTGAATCTGAATGAATCATTCAACTTTCCTGTTTTTTAGTCTATGCATTTATAAAGATAAGCAACCTGAGATCTGCCTCTTAGTTTGAAATACAAAGAGTGAACTATAAAGAGCTGACCTTGGGGATGAATTATATAAAAAGTACATGCCCTGCTTTGTCTTCAGGCTTGCATCCATTCTGACTAAATCGACCAGTTACTATTTGCTTACTAATTGGCAACTGGTCAATTTGGCTAAAACAATTGAATGGTTGAGTCACTAAGACATGTCCATATTGCCATGTATCATGGTAACTCCAAGGAATATCTGATAGTAATTGCATGAGGAGTGACAAGCATTCAGCTACTTTGGTCAAAATGGTTTATATGACTCTGCTATCTATTGTTGGTTTTCAGATGCTGGTCACATCAGAATCACTTGGGAATCTTTGTAAGTGGACTTATCCCAAGGTGTTGAGAGTCAAAGGTCTGGAGAGAGGAGCAAAAACTGTATTTTGAAGCGTTCCTCCTTTCATACAGTTTTGTTTGCTGGTGGATCAGTAACATAATCCAGGTCCTAACCTCAGAGCCCCACTGTAATCTTAAATTGGAGTCAGTTATTCAGTGACAATAGAGTGAGCATTATTGAGGATAAAAACAATCTGTTTAAACACGTGTGTCTTCAATTATAAGTTATCATACACAAGAAAATAAATATTCAGAAATATTGCATAATACAATAATGACATTCGAAAATGATTCTCACTTCAAATGTCCTATCTATGTGACAAAGCAATCAGAACATGAAAGAAGCATAATTAAGTCATTTTGGTCCTTGATATTAACTCATCTGTGGCCTTGATTAATTGGGCCACAGAGTGTAGACAGGTTAATCAGCACACCAAGGTGCCCTAAATCCTCAGCATTCATGGCTCTCCATCTAGGCTCTTCAGCCACATACACACAGCCCCAAGTCTCTCTGTAAATGAAAGGATAGTTCTACGCATCCAGAGAAAAGTAGAGCCTATGCAGAAACTTTGTCTGGTACATTCAAATAATTATGGGAAGAAAAGAGTAAAGGATACAGAATTGTAGAGAAAATCACCCAGCCTGTCATTTTGCACATAAAGATCCACTAAAGTTATTCATGATTCTTTGTATACCATCTCAGCATATTTAACTAAAAGCATTAATTCAGTCTGCTATTGAAGTTATAAGGAAAGCATTACTTAACTCAAGGGAACTATACTGAAATTTATACACACGGAAAAGTATATAACCATTTTCAACTTCTAAATGATACATACATATTACAGAAACAAGCTTTTTTAAGATGACTAGCTTATTGGATAAAATTCACCTGTTAACTATGAAGCATCAGTAACTGAATTGTGATTAAGCAAATTGTGATTTACCAAGAGGGTTTTCTTTTAGTTCAGTGGACTGTTGTATATGTAGACAAGCATCTCCTTTATTCCTTTGTGCTAAGAAATAATTTTTGAGGGTGGGGGGACTTGCAGGGGATTTGAGAATTTCTTTTCTATCTTTGTAGCTTTCCCAACTCTTTTTACATGCCCTGCAGATTCTCGACCAAAATCACTTTTCCTTTGAACCTGTCTTTATTTGATGCTAATAAGGCCAAAAAGTCCTAGGTGAAGAGTCACAGTATTTCCACTAATTTCCTGTGTAATCTTGGGCAAATCCCTTAGCCTCTCTGTTTCTCCATTTTTCTCTTTTGTAAAGTCAAGAAATAAGACTGGAGAAGCTCAAAGGCTCTTCCATTTGCAGTGTTCTAGTATTCTACTATGGTGTCCCTGTTTCCTTTGACTTCGATCAACACTGCTTGTTGTCTGAGTGTCCTTCACAAAGTCAGAAGAGCATTTTCTTTTCTTTCTTTCTTTTTTTTTTTCATTCCTCAGCCTCCCCACCATATTATTCTGTCTCAACACTCACATTCATGGAAAACTGGTGGCCCAAGCACAAAAAGGCTTGGGATCTCTTCCTTTGCACATCTGGGCTGGTAGCCCCATGGTCAGGTGCCTGACATTGAGGTCACAGATAGATGGCATAGTGGTTACAGTCAGCACTGCTAGGCACACCATGCTGCTAAATGTAAGCACTTTCACAATAATCAAGGTCACTTAAAACACAGAGACAAAGGTAGAGAAACCCAGGCATTTTAATCTCAAATATGGGAAAGATATTTTTGGGTGTGGGAGACATTCTTGATAAGCCACCTTCAACACATCTCCTCTGGGATCTACATGTGTCCACGTGACACTAGAACAATCAAGGAAACAGAGGGTCTAGTACTAAGCAGGTTGTCAAATGTATGTGGGTTTTCCCCACCCCTGCGATTTAATTGGTCATTTGTGTTGATGTCATGTGTAGATAGCCTTGAGGGCTTTCTGGTGAATTTATTCAATAGCTGAAAGTGGACTCCACTGTGAGAATCATAAAAAAGGGAAAGGTCGTGATAAAGGATACTAAGTTAAGAGCCAACAAAGTCAGGCCAATTCAGAAGTCAGGGGCCTGCATCTGCAGCTGAGTCAGGAAGGAGGATCCCATAGTCCCATATGTCCAGTTCACTGCACTTGAGCACACAAGCCTGGGAGCCAGAGCAGAATCAGCAACTTCTGGTGACTTCTACCATGGCCTTTCTAATCAGGACACTTGTGACCAACCAGTTCTTTAGGTCATGAAAGTGGTTATAGACGTTCAACTTTTGAAATAGTCTTTTAAAATAAAATAAAATTTTGTATGATCAGATAGAGGATGCTTTTCAAAGGGAAACCTGGTCTTTTGGGGTCATTTCTAGAAAATACTGCCTAGAAGTAGAAATGAGCTTGCTCTCTAAACGTCTCCAGTTCTGGAGACAAATCCTTTCCTCATTATTTTGACTTCTCATGAGTAATAGACAAAATGATGGTGGGGACTGGAAAAGTCCTCGCGCTCTAAGATTAGGAGCCAAGAGTGTAGTTAAGTTTGAAAATTCTCCCTGAATTTAAACCAACCAATCGATCAAACAACCAACCAAACAAAAAACCCTTGGCTTATGATGAGATCAAATTTAAATAGTCCATGATGGAACAATTAAACAATTTTAGGGAATCTGATTTTTTAGTCTTTTAACCTGCCCATGCATTTATATTTAGTGAAAACTAATGGGCACATTGGGATTAAAACTCCAGAGTCAGAATCTGGCTCATGGAATATTGGCATTAATTTCACTTAGCTGTAACCTAATGAACTAAGAGCTCAGGATCAGCCAACTCAACACTTCTGTCAGTTATCAATCTCGAAGTAATCCTAATAGTGCAGGGCATGAGAATGAGAATACTGTACTCTTTAAAGTGACAGAGAATAAACATGGTGTGGTGTTGATGTTCATTAAATTATATCACTAAGTTAAGAAGTTTTTAATAAACTCTCATTCTACTCATTTCAAGTATCGTGCTGTTTTAGTGTTTACCATTTCGAAATGCCTATATTTCATTCTTCCCATTTATTTGCATGATCATCATTATGTACAGCGTTGTAAGATGTGTCACAATTGGTAACGTGTTTGAACTTGAGCAGTTCAAACTTGAGCGGTTCTTTTACTAATTAATACCTGGATCTATGTAAGTCCCTCCAATTAGCTTTTTGAAGACAGCCTTAGTGCCAGTAAGAACATGAGCATAAAGACTATTTTTTTCCTGTTGTATTTGATTTAATTTTGGGCATGATTGTACCTTCCCAAAGAGGGGCAGTAAACTGAATTACAGTAAATTATTTTTAACAATAGCTGTTTTTTGCAAGTAATCTACAATAGATGAAATTTCTGGAAGAGTACAAACTACCCAACTCAAATGTATAACAATGTGCTTGACTGGCATTTGGAAAGAAGAAAGAAACTTATTAAAATTTAATATCAACTTGGCCAGACTTCAGGCTGAATTGGAAGAACAAAGTTCTGCTCACTTAAAAAAAAAGCCAGGGTTGGGGATGGTGTGATTTCTGCTTCTAAGTCTGAAATAATGAAAAAATAGAATGGCCAACGAGTTCCTTCATGATATGTCTACATAATCTCAATTCTCAGGGTTATTTAATACCAAATCTTGTTACTGTGCAATGGCTTTGTCTTTCACATAATGGCTTTTCTTTTTGGGATGCTTAATTTGTGGGCATACAGATCTGATTTCAATGGGAAGAGTCTATAACTGTCCTGAAGAGAACAAACAATTCTGACTTGGTGGTAGGAGGTACCATACTGAAAAGGACCTCAGCTCTGTACTTTTTCATGTGGGGCCTGACTGACCGACCACAAAGCTTCTCCTTCACTCTAACCCTGCTGGTTCTTAAAGACTCAAAGGGGGTGTCAACACTTTAGAGCATACAGAATTTCACAGCAATCTCTAAGCATTCTTTTTTCTTTCCCTTTATGTGTTCCAGGCTCTTAAGCTGACTCATTGCCTCTATATTCTGAGAATGCCCAGCCTACTACTTGGATTGGGATTGTAGGAGGCACTAAACCTAGGCTTGAATGACCTCATAGATGTGGCAACAGTGCTATTATTTGCCTTAATAGCACTCATGTCAACAGATGCAAGGCCACCCAGGACAGAGGCTTTCTTTGTGATAGTGAAATATGCAAGGCAGTATATGCCACTCATCCCGGAGGGACCACCCTGCTGTAGAATGACCATATCAACTGCTGAGGACTTTGTAAGAAGCATTTCTTATAAAAGTGATCATGAGGGGATCCATCATGACTTGCTTCACTTGTCATTAAACATCAAATTTAACCAGAGCCTTGAACACATCAGGTACAGATGCGACACATACAAGCAAAGCTAATTCAATAGGATTCCTCGTAAACTATTAGACTCCATGGTGGTGGGGCCAGAACAGTGGTTGCAGGAGAGCAAGGGAGATGATAGAGACAGAATAGAAATAGATAGATGAGAAAGAGAGAAAAGTGGGATATGTAAACCAGTCTCATGTTTCCATTCTGAAGAGTCTGATCCCACCAGCAAAACTGTGATCCTGCCCCCGCCCCCCAACTGCCCAGAGGCCTCTAATTATGAGGACTATGTCTATCTAAGCAGAGCTGTAGAAACTATAGCTCTACTCCTCATAAAACCAGGAGGCATTTTATTATTAAAATACAAACATGAAAATACTTCAAACCATTTTGTTAGCAGCAAAGTTCCAAATGCAACATTCTCTTTATCAGTCAAGTTCAATCACGTAGCTTCAATATATCTGTCCTTCTAAATCCGCTAAGACCCTTAAAAGAGCAGTGCAAAAGAGGGAGAGAAGACATTTTTCCTTTCAAATGTCAGACAATCCTTAAAACACATTCTCTAGGGTTCTAATCTGAAGATTATTCACTTTGACCTGGGGCACTTTTAAAGCAGCCATTTGGCACTTTCCGTCCAGAGTTCTCAGGCACAGTGTGACAGAGCCAGCTTGGTGAGCCCTTCCCCATGCATTCGGTACAGCAGCTGGAACTCAGCTGGCAACTGGTGGGACTCCTGCCACTTGGTGGTAAATTTGGTTCCTTTTTTGTCATAGTAATGGTACGGAAGATCTTCCCTTGTGTTGGGGTCAAATCCAAAAGGCCAAAATCCATACAAGTGGATCTCTTCACATATTGCTGATGCAAGGGTGTACATAAGAATACCTGTGCTCAGCCGTTTGGGTGACAAATGTTTGTTTTTCCAGTACCTGTGGAACAATAAGTACATGTGGATTGAGAGGCCAGTGTTGAAGTGTTCAGTGAGATAGGTCAATATGACTAGGCTGGCATGTGGATTTGTCCATATACCATAAATGGTACTTGCTTGAAATACATCTTTTAGACTCTAATAAACCTCTGGGCAGGACCAGCTGTATAATTTGTGAGATCTAATAAAAAATAAAAATTTGAACTCTTACTTCAAAAATGTCAAAGATTTAAAGAATTGTGAGAGCAGAATACTAAATCAAAATAGATCTGTTTGAGCATGGGATCTGGGGCGGATCCCACATTGGTTTCATGCCTTCGAAGCAGGCCCTGCCTTTGGGTCTTCCTAGAGTGGCAGCTCTAATTCAATGGGAGTTGCCTACCACAGAAGGTCACTGATGAGAATGACTGTGCTTCTCTTATAGAAAGGACCTTGGATATGATGGAGTAGGTTGTTTAATCTAAGAAAATCTCTTCTGTCACTTCCCTTCCCAAGCCCCCAAATAAATGCTTTTTTTTCTGGCTTTGGCGATAGTGTGGGGCCTTATTTTTCTCCTTTTTTTCTTGTTAAAAATTGTGTTCTCTGATCGTCTATCTTCTAACGAGGGGTTCCCAAGCCCATCTTTAGTATGCCAAAACCTGAGGAGAGTATTTACACATCTTCTAAATTTAAAAAAAAAATGAGCTAAATTATGCTGTTGTTCCTTCCATATTTAGATAGTATTGTGAAGCCTTCCTACCCACACAGAAGTCCTATGTGAGCTTTCAGTGGTGTGTGTGTATATTTATCATTGGTTGTACATGCAGAATTTAACTTTTCATGAATTAGATTTCTACAGACTATATCTATTTTCAGTTTTCATTGAAGCAATGTATTTGGTTCCAGCCTGAGTAGATGAGGAATATTATGGTTAATTCTACAGACCTTTGGTGACAGGTAGGTCACATAGGCCAGTTTCCGGTTTCTAAGGAATTCCTTCTTTACTACTTGAAAGCTTCAAAGATGAACTTTTTTTGAGGGGAGATGAAATTTAAAAGTTCAGTTTTGGTGTTACCAGTTTTACATATGGTGAGTTCATGACTGACAATTCTTTGGGCACAGCTTCCCTTAAATTTAACAAGATGGGAGCACAATGACGAGGGCAAAGACTACAGGGCAGGCTGGCAGGAGATTGGTTTCTAATTCTAGGTGGACCCATTTTGAGTAGTGACTTTGGGTAAATAACTCCTGCCCCTTGTACCTCAGTTGACTCATCTTTAAACTTAAGAATTGAGCTACATTGTCTCTTAAAAAGATGGCCATACATCCTGGGAAATAGGAACAGACCCATTTTATATCTGTTACCCCTGTTGTAATGATTAAGAGTGTCTCCTTTCTCACAAAGGACAAGTTCCAGTTTCAAATACACATGGTTGGTTTCACCTTACCTTTTAAATACATACCAGTTTTTTTAGACTCTGAGTCTTCCTTCTGTGAGAGGTCAACTGTGAGAGATCTTAAAATTGGAATATACCAGGGGACTACAGGATGGGAATAAGCTATTGTGGGATAGAAGCTTTAGAATTCCCTGTTTACTAGGTCTCCAAAAACCACTTTAACAATAATATCTGGGACACTGGGGCTAATTTTGTATAAAGGAAATTAAAGTCGAGGCAATTTTTTCAGATGATTTGAAGGGGAAAAAAATGCACCAGATTAATGGCTCTTAATTCTGACTGTATATTATACTCATTTAAGGAGTTATTAAAAAATAACAAGTACTGGGAACCAGCAGTTAGCATAATGGCTATGTCGCTGGACTCACACGTAGTCGACCGCAGTTTGTGTCCTGGACCCGGTGGCTTAAAACTCATGCCAGGCGCGTGTGCGTGCATGCCCAAGATCTCCAGAGGAGAATGGAGGAGAAGGGATTGCAGCGTGACTATCCCCCCTGGGGGGTGATTTCTTGCTTTCTGTCTCTATGTCTCTCTCTGTCTGTCTGGCGAGCACACGCGCCCTATAGCGAAAATCTCTCCAAAAAAAAAAAAAAAAATCAAGTACTTTGTCTCCCAACCCCCACCCTACCAGAAAAATTACATTAGAATCTCTTGAGCTACAGTCCAGGTAATAGTACTTTCTAAAGCTCTCCAAATTATTCTAATATACAAACATAGCTGAAAATCACCAGACTAGACAAAACTATTACATCTTGGTCAATCTATCAAATTACAAGGGATAACAATGAGCTCATTAAATACTTTTCACATATTTTTGCACTTAACTATCAAATTACAAAGGCAGATTATGCAGTTTCTGATTTATCTAGGTCGTTTGATAATCTTGGACATCTAAAGAACACCTAAACATCAAATAAAAAGCTAATTTTAAATTGCTCACATCTTTTTTTGGTGGTGGTCGTGGGGGGAGTTACCATAGGGTATGTGTGCTCTCTGGAGAGAGACAGAGAGAAGGAAAGTGAGAAATCACCCCACATGGGGTGTGTCCACATTACAATTCCTTCTCCTTCATTCTCTTCTTGGGATTTTGGGCACATACACACACACTCAGCGTGATTTTCAAACTGCTATATTCGAGACTCAAACCTTGGTCAGCTAGGGAACCAGCAGTTAGCATAATGGCTATGTTGCTGGACTCCCACGTAGTCGACCGTGGTTCACGTCCCGGACCCGGTGACTTAAAACTCACGCCGGGCGCGTGTGTGTGCATGCCCAAGATCCCGAGAGGAGAATGGAGGAGAAGGGATTGCGGCGTGACCATCCACCCTGGGGGGGTGATTTCTCGCTTTCTGTCTCTATGTCTCTGTCTGTCTGGTGAGCGCACGTGCCCTATAGTGAAAAACCTCTCCAAAAACAAAAACAAAAACAAAAACCTTGGTCAGCTATGTGGGAATCCAGTGCCTTAACCACCATGCCACCTGCTGGTCCCATCACATTTTCTTTAAAAACAAACAAACAACAACAACAACAAAAAACACTTGACTTGTCTAATTTAGTCATTGGCATAATTGGGAAATAGCTATCTATTTAAAGAAAATTCTTGATTTGTGACTTCCATGACCTCTTGTTAGGCTTACTAGCAAGGAAGAGGACAGGGAATAGGGAAGGAGACTGATGAAGCATTAAGCTGTCCCTTTGGTACCTGTTTACCAGTTGAGGGTAGACTGAAATTCTTACCTAAAATAATTCATTCATTTATTACAAAAGGTAAGAACTTACCCTAAAATACTAACCTGACCACAGAGACTAACTAATTGGCTGCTCCCACCCCCAAGATGCTATAGTATTGATTTGCCATCTGGTGGGGTATGGATTAAATGCAATAAAATATACACACCTGTTGACATGTTGCATTATATTTCCAGGCCAAGCCAACTGGACCTTTAACTGGCCTCTGTGTTCAACAAAAAAGTCAACTAATGTTCTGGTGACAGTTGCTGAAGTGTGGAAGAAAAATGCAGGGATCCAAAGGATGGCCCCATCAAGCTTTTTTAAACTGAGAAAAAAGTTGTTACGGTCCTGAATGGTCAAAAGATTGTTGTAATATTTTTCCAGGATGCTGGGGTTGAAGGTGGTAAGGTTGGTTTTCCTTCCAACATCTCTTTGGAAAGCCTCCGTAGGGGCGAAATTGCAACGGAACACAAAATCTGATTTATCTATTTCTTGTCCACACTGGCTCCCTGTCAGGATCCCACTATTTCCAACCACAGCGCAAATATTATAATGCTTATTCACAATGGGTGAGACATCTGGAAGCAGTGATCGGAAGTTATTGCTAATAGAGAAAACATATTTATGGCTGGAATAATCATAGTGCATCAGTTGTCCAATCCGAACACTATTCTTGGTCAAAGAAAAATTTTTTATTACATCGACATGCTGAAGAATTTCTTGCCTAAAATAAAAAAAAATTCATTAAATGTATTCCATTCAAAATAATAGATTTTCTACCTTATGTCTTATGCTGCTGTTTCATTCAGACAAATATTTCCGGTACATTGAATCTAAAAGAGACTGCACATTCATAATTGTAGTCTTTGAAGGGAGGACACTTCAGAATCTGCATCCTTGTTCTAATCCTTCAGTCAAGTTCTGAATGTAAACTTTGGAAGGCTATAAAGGCAACTTACAGTTTTAGCTGCCATTTCTTGGTTCTGTGCTCAGTACATAAGGTGTATTTGACTACGGAGAGGCACGGGCCGAACTGTGTTGGGTAATACAGGGAGACAGTTTACATAGGCCCCAAAGAACTCACATTAATGTACAAACATTGCTGACTTAGAGTTTGTAACTAGGGACTACTTGTTTGCGATTGGACTACAATGTTCAAAGAATATCAAATATCACTGGTGTCCAAATAAAAGCCAGATAAATATGAGTCAGTATAACACTATCTATTATTAAAACATTAAAATGGTAATAGCAGTGGGTGTAGTTGAATATTTAGTAGAAATGAGATGATAATCTCATTAAAGTCCTTTGAATAATGAAACAAAGATATTTTTCTACTTGATTACACAGAAACACAATTTAGAGAACTCCAGTCCTTATGAAAATAAACTATTGCATATTCTGAAAATGTGTGTATATTCTAAAAATTCAGAGGATAAACAAGTCAAGAGTGGTAATTACAGTTTACTTCACATTGCATTCACGTTGAACTTTAAGTAAAATTAAGTATCTCTCCTTAAAGTCTCAGGCATTAAAATATTTAAGAGAGACCTTAACATGTTACTTTGCTACTAGATTCTCTGCTAAGAAATCACATAAATTCTCCTGTTTCTCTTGCCTAAAAAAAAAAAGAATGATACATAATGCTTTGCATATAATAACTTTGCTTGGTAATTTATTTTTAAAGATTTCATTTTTCAAAGTATAGAGCAATATAAATTGAAATCTTTATAAATATAATCTTTATATCTTTTAAAAATATTTACAATCCAAAATTTTTAACATTACCAGTATTGTTCTAACAAGCTTTTTAAAAAAGTAAGTCAAGTTTAAAATGACAGCAATGATACTGGTAAAAACTAAAGATTACCTAATAAATCAATTGAAAGGAGAAATGTTTTGAGAAGAAAAATATTCTGACTGATGATTTGTGTCACATGACCTAGTGTGGAAAGAATACTTTTATCAAGTTAGAAATACGTTTCGGGGAAAGATATAATGTGTCTTACCCATGAACACTGTCTGGGTTGCACTTAAAATTAATATTGAATTGAAAGCCCAAATATTTTTTTAAAAAAATTAACTTCTAGGGCTTTTAGAATTGGTTAGTTTTGATGAGCTACTTCCTAATTAAACATTGCTGTTTTAAACATTTTAATCATAATCAATGACTGTACATCAACTTTTCAAGTAAACTTCATCTTCAAAACGCCATGTGAATCCACTGAGTTTGTTTAAATTCTGTCAGAATATTAAAATTTAAAAAAGGGAGAGAGAACACTAACTAGAAATGCTATGACCAAAACATAGCTCTCAAAATACAGTGGTTTGTAAAGTAAGTATTCAAACCCCTGATAAATACACTAGATGGCTCACATTCCATTAGCAGCATAGTAATCCCACCCAGAAAGAAAACTTATCTGGGGTTGCTAAAAGTCTACCAGAATTGCTGAGGCAAAAAAATAAATGGGCATGAATTTTATCTTTCCCTTCCTCACCTAAAAGAAAAAACAAACAAACAAACCAAAAAGCAAAAAACAAACACCCTCCTTTATGTACAAAACAAGATTGCTACAATTAATAAGAAAGATGTAAGAGAGCATTATAAGAAATTAAAACTGTAAAGACTTAATGAAAACACACAAGCAAAACCCAAACAAAACCATCCTTAAATACCTACATATGTTTGGGCCAAGATTTTCCCTAGTAATGTGATAGAGATGAATTATGATATTTTCTGTGTGTTTCAATAAGACAGTATCATCTTACTTCATTTTTCAACTCTTTTCAGTGGGGAAATGAAAATGCATGGGATAGTCTTTTTTCAATGAACTTTTCTTAAAATTTATTTTTTTTAAATAGATGACTCTGGCAGAATTAGCCAGGCTTGTTAACTGTACAGCATGATGTTCTGTCAAGTCCAAGCTGGGGAGGATACTGAAAATACTCTTTTTTTTTTCCCCCCTATTCAAATTGTTAGTCATGATGTTTCCGGTTGAGGAAAGAGCATCACATACGTGTAAGAGGTGTATTGCTCATGAATCATGGTTTTGTGCACCCAGGCCAAGAAGACAACGCCAATACACCTGGTGGTGAGGGTGGGGGAATAGATCTTTGTTATTTGGGACTTTTTTTTGTTGTTTTGTTTTGTTTTGTTTTTTTGAGCTCCATAGTTCAACATCTTTGGGATTTTTCCTCCTGTCCTACCTTTGATGTAAAAACGCTGTCCGATTAAATGTCCACTTAGAAGGTTTCTCTTGGAGTTCCTGGGTCAGAGAATTCGTAATGGGCACAAATGACGGGTCTAGGAACTTCAGCGCAAACTGTGACCTGCACAAATTGTTAGTCATGATGTTTCCGGTTGAGGAAAGAGCATCACATACGTGTAAGAGGTGTATTGCTCATGAATCATGGTTTTGTGCACCCAGGCCAAGAAGACAACGCCAATACACCTGGTGGTGAGGGTGGGGGAATAGATCTTTGTTATTTGGGACTTTTTTTTGTTGTTTTGTTTTGTTTTGTTTTTTTGAGCTCCATAGTTCAACATCTTTGGGATTTTTCCTCCTGTCCTACCTTTGATGTAAAAACGCTGTCCGATTAAATGTCCACTTAGAAGGTTTCTCTTGGAGTTCCTGGGTCAGAGAATTCGTAATGGGCACAAATGACGGGTCTAGGAACTTCAGCGCAAACTGTGACCTGCAGAGGGGCATGAGCACAGACAAACGTGCTGGTCTCAGCGCGGGGAAGCCGGGAGCCATTCAAGTCTAGCCAGCTGGGCGCGAGGGGCGGGAGCTGGCATACGCTCGGGCTCCATCCCGCCCCAGGACCCCCTCTCATTTTGCCTTCTCCCTGCTCCCACACACACCCGAGAAAAAGAAAGACAACTAGGGACACCCGTCTCCATTGTCCATCCCAGTGGGTGTGAGAGACCATAAAATGGCCGTCAGGCGGAGGCAGGGGCGGGAGCGGAGCGCATCGGAGTCCGCGGCGCCGCGAGGAGGGTGGTCAGCACCGCGGACAGCGGCCGCTCCGCGAGCTCGACCCGCGACGCCCCCGCCACCCCAGCGCATTGATTTTTCGAGAAAGGGCAGAGGAAACCAGAGACCCAGGGGAAAACAGTGGATGGCTCTTGCCTTAACCTCTTCCTTCCCGAGCCTGGGTCCGATTCCCCCCCTAGTCCCTTGCCTGGGGCCCTGGCAAGACGCGGGCCAGCTCCGCTCTCCCGCCCAGGTGGAGCTTCTCTAGGTCCTGCACCCCCGACCCAGCTTGGACCACAAGTTGCAGTTGGTTTTGGCCTCTGGCGGGTTAGGAACCGCTGCTGAGAGCTCCTGGGGTCACAGGTACTGGTGGGGGCTCCGCAGAGCTGCGCCAAGCTGAGCCTGGCGTCTTCCCGGGGCAGCCCCGCGCCGGGCAGCGACTTCCACCTGGCGGCCCCTAGGACGCTCACTTCCCGCAGGGGGCGGGGGAAGCGAAGAAATCCCGGAAAGGGGGGTGGGGTGGCAGCTGGGGAAAGGGTCGAGAGAGAAGGCCCCAGGGGCTCCATGAGAATAAACCCGCGCATCATTTGCTGGGAGTGGTGGGGGAGGAGAGGAGGAGGGTGCGAGCCGAGCCCGGCGCCTGCGCCATTACATCGCCCGACACCGAGCCTGGCTGGTGGAGGCTGCGGGCACGGCGCGGGGCGGGCGCTCACCTCTCGCCTGTCCATCTCTCGACTCATCGCCCCCCTCCCAAACACAGTCAGCCTCTACCTCCATCATTTTTCTCCTTAAAGGCCCTCCCCCCATGTTTGAAATGGGGGAAGGGATGCCGAGGAAGAATACGAGAAATGCAATCACATCGATTAGGACAACGTCTTTCAGGGGCTTTGGGTTAAAAAATAAAGGGGAGGGGAAGGGGGAATCCGAGAGTGGAGGGGAAGGATCACGCAGTTATCTTGCCCGAAGTGTGTCCGAAAAGCCAAAAACACCCTCTTCCTGGCCCCCCCCCCCCCCCCCCCCCCCTACCGGAGGGCGCTCCAGAGGAGGCCCGCACTCACCGGAATCCCGCGTGGAACATGTACATTCGGGGCGCCCCCGGACTGGCGTACTTGGGAGTGGTGAAGATGTTCTCCTTTTTCAGGGACACGTAGCTGATGAGCGATAGAATCAGCAAGGCGACGCTGAGCATGACCAGCCCCAGCACACTGGCGACCCGGGCCATTTTGCAATTTCTCATCCCGGGCTGGGCTGGGATCAGGGAAACCAGGGAAATCGGTCCATTGAGCGGCCAGCAGCTCGCTGGTGTGTCAGTGTGTGTGTGTGTGTGTGTGTGTGTGTGTGTGCTCGCGCGCGCGTGTGAGCGTGTGTGGCGGGGGAGGGGGACCCCGGCCGGGGAGCCACGGAGGGCGGGCGGGTGAGGGCGGGCAGGAGCCCCGGCGAGCTGCGGGACCCCCGAGGCAGGGCCGCGCGGGGCCGGGAGGCTGAGCGAGAAGATGCAGAGCCTGCGCGGCGGCGTGGAGGGAGCGCGCTGCGCTGTGCGTCTCCGGCCGCCGGCTTAGGCTCCCCCGCGCGTTTCCAGCCAGGCTGCCATCTCCGCTGCCGCCTGCAAGATAAATGTGATTGGAATAATGTTACAGTTCGATCTAAGCACAGGATTTAATTAATGAACTCTAATCTCCCAAATAACGGAAGGGAGGGGGTGCGGGAGAGGGAGGGGAGAAGGGGAGGTGGCGGAGGGAGGGGAATTGAGGCTGGAAGGTTGCAGCGCACGCCTACGGTCTCCCGACTGGGGGTGCCTCTGAGGGGATGGCTGTGGGAGAGAGACGCCCAAACTTAGTTTAATGGGCCATTCGTTACTGTATGACTATACCACAGGCTAGGGAGATAAATAACCGGATTTGCTGCCCTGGAAGACAAACATCTTCTGGGTGCCTCCCAGAGATGCAAGGAGAGTAGTTTTAGAAAGGCAGATGTTTGAAAACTCTCTTCCACACCAAGGCACAGCCTGGGCCCCAGCGGCAGCACCTTAGCAAGGAAGCACCAAACAGCTGCTTCCCTGGCCTGCCTAGGGAGCGATTGCGCTTAAAACTACCTTGGAATTTTCCAGAATGTCTCCCGTCTCCGCCTCCTATGCCCACTATCATGCTTGGCTTATCCTTAAAAAGGCGGTGATGCCTAGTAAAGTCGTGAGGGATCTGTGAGTGGGAGAGTCTGGTTGTTCTCCCCTGTCCTTTCTGCCAGGCTCCATGCACACCTCCGGTGGTCAGTGTGCTTGCCCCTGAGTTGACCAGGCCTGGAACAGTCCTGATTTAACTCTCCGTTGCCCACTTTTTGGACTCATCTTGGGGCCAGGCCTTGTGGATGGGCCGGGTCTACCGCTTCTGGGCAGTGGCCTTTGCCACTCAGTGCTTATATATATATATATATATATATATATATGCGCCGTGAGAGAGGCTGCCTTTGAAGGTGGGAGGAAGGCTCACCGCCTAGCACCTTGTAGTGGCTCACCTTGAGATTGTTTGGCACACTCACGTGTTACCGGCTTTAATACCCATTGGAAAGAAAAAGTTGTCCATTCTCAGTCTAGTCGCTGCTCAGGAGAAATGTTCGCATGTTTCTTTAGCTCCATCCTTTGCAATGAACTTAGGGCCTCTTCCACCCTTGGCTTGGTCCTCCTGGTACGGTGAATAAGCACTAATGGAAGAAGCTGGAGGCGGGAAATTGGCCTTTGAGAGCCTTTGAGATACAGCGAGTGAGATTTTTCCAAGGTGGTTATGATTTTCTCTCCTCAGCTTATTGCTTTGTGGGCTTTGGTAGACCTAATGATCTAGTCTGTCTTGGGCTGTAAATTCCGACCGGAGGTGAGCTCCTGGGTTGTAGCTCCTGCAGAGGAAGGATGTGTCCCCAGTCCTTCTCATACGGTGGGCATGCTCACTAGATGAGGACCAGGTGAGCTCTGTGCAAGATACCTTCCTCTGCGGGCAGCACCACACAGAATGCTCCTGACTGTTGAATTGAGAAAGGGGGGGTCTCTGTCCATCCACAAAAAGATATTTATACTAAAATCTAAAAATGTGGGTCATGGGGACACAAATAATCTCCTTTCTCCCATGGAGCTCTTAAAAATTATTTTTAAATTTTCAGAGAAGGTTTGCATGTCTGAATATGATAAATACTTGGACCATGCTTTCTGCATAATTACCTTTTTTTTTTTTTTTAAGAAGAGCATACCAATATAGCCAAATGGAGTAAGATCTTATGAGCATGATGGGGGAATTACACATGTTGGAGAAACTCTTTTCTAATGAGAAGTCAGGGAAGAGTCAGCCTAGGGTGGTGGTGACAGGTTCAGGCTCTGGAGTCAGACAGACCT
This sequence comes from Tupaia belangeri chinensis, assembly GCF_000334495.1. Taxonomy (NCBI): domain Eukaryota; kingdom Metazoa; phylum Chordata; class Mammalia; order Scandentia; family Tupaiidae; genus Tupaia; species Tupaia belangeri. The sequence goes on along the minus strand of NW_006159442.1, from coordinate 1,442,807 downwards.
GATTTCCAAAGCTTACTCTGGCATCCACAAACTATGTGAATTTGGATAAGTTGTGGACTTCTCTGTGTCAGTCCCCTCATTTGCAGAACTGGGATAAAAACCTCCCAGGGTTTGGGGAAGATTAAACAAAGCATGTAAAGGCTTTTGTATGCCGGCCTCTATAAACAGCTGATAAATATGAACTAAACAGCTTGGGACGGTTTTCCATGTCTTTCCTTGACCTCATAAATGTCCTGCTATAGACTTCATAGGAACGGATATACTTTTCCTACAGAGAATGGCAAAGATCAAGAAACTGAAGCAGTGGGGCCAGCAGGTGGCATGGTGATTGAGGTACTGGACTCTCATATAGCCAACCATGTTTTGAATCCCGGACCAGGTGACTTGAAACTCACTCCAGGTACAAGTGCGTGCGTGCCCAAAATCCCGAGAGGAAAATGAAGAAGGGATTGCAGTGTGGCTATCCCCCCTAAGGGGTAATTTCTCACTTTCTGTCTCCCTGTATGTCTCTGGTGGGTGCATGTCCTATAACAAAAATCTCTCTCTAAAACAAAAATGAAATTCGCTCCATGGTGCAGCAATAATGCACGGCAAGAAAAACTGGTTCTACCTGGCAATGGCAGTTCGAATTTCCAGCTCAGTCAGCTTGAAACCCATCATACGTGGGTGTCCAGGATTTGATGGGCTGGAGGACAAGGCATGATAAGCCTATGGATGTTGCCCCTCGCCCCTTCCTCTGCCACATGTGGATGCATTCTATTGTGAATGAAGAAAAAATTATAAAGCATATGACAGGCTTTCCTGAGACACATGATATGGATTCACTCTGTCTGGATTTAAAAATTGATATCTTGCTTATGCTCAGCATACCTCTGTTCTTTCTGAAGATTGTCCTGGTATGATGATTCCCATGTTGATATGGGTCACTGCAGGTCACCTGATGTGAAGCAACCAAATTAGCCAGAAAATAGCAGGCAAGCAGGAACCTATATTACAGGTGCCAGGCTTTTAGGTGAAGATGGATTGATCGATAGTTACCAGGGGAAAATCCTGGGGTGGTGCTTCAAAGAGCAGCCACAGCTACTGGATAAAGGATTTTTCAGGCCTGTGAAGATAACTATATATTTTTACAAGTTTTAAATCTTATTCATGGTAGAGTGCATATGCATGTACGCTGGAGAGAGAGGGACAGAGAGGGAGAGGCACCCCTGACAGGATGTTGTCACATCTCGATCCTGTTTCCTCAGCCCTTGAACTTGCCAGGATCTTGGGTGCCTATACAGACAATGGCGTGTTTTCAGGCTAACTCAGGGATCTGAGCCTTCAAGAAGTCATGTGACTTCAAGCACTGCATTACCATTTGCTATCAACTGTGCCACCTGGGTTGGTCTGGGTTTATAGCTTTTAAATTAAAAAATAATTAGGGCTTTTTAAAATGCAAAATATCACTTATCAGATTTCATTGGAATTAGTCCTGTATGGGAATAAAGGAGGATGAAAGCAAGAAGAAAAAAAATCCCTTAGAGTTAACATTTTCTAGGAGAGTTGTTAGTGTAAACACAGATTCTTACTTCTCCCACCCCCACAGGGACCTCCCTTTTGCAAACATGACTCTGTTACCTGGTCTAGTGGCTCACTAAATGATACCTACCAGAAGCAATTTCTAGGCACTACTTGGATGAGAAGGCTGGCAAAGATGGTGTCTTCTCTTGGAAACAACATTGTTCATTCATTAGTTCGTTTACTTCTGTTTTCTTTAATCAATGCATTAAGTAAGATGTGTTGGTTATCAGACCTCATTGCTTATGGTCTGTGGGGAAGGATTATGTTAGTACAGTAGAAGTATGATGTCAAGAGCTCAACAACAGACACCGAGCAACAAACTTTATCTGCAAGAGGTTGGCAGAATCCTTCACAGGGACAACATCCTAGCTGAATTTTCTTTTCTTTTCTAGAGCTTTTTTCCTTAGCGCTCATGCACTCACTGGAGAGAGAGAGAGAGAGTGAGAAATCACCTCCCGCTCAGGGGGTGGCCACGCTGCAATCTTTTTCCCTCGATTCTCCTCCTGGGATCTTATACATGCACACACATGTGCCCAGCATGATTTTCAAGCACCAGATCCAGGACTTGAACTAGGTCGACTATGTGGGAGCCCAACAACGTAACTACTGTGTCATCTACTGAGCTAAATTTTAAAGCCTGAGTGGGATTAATTAGATAAAGAAGTTGGAAAAGAGCATCCCAAGTAGAGGGAATAGGAAAAGGCAGAGAAATTATAGTGGACTTGGGGAATAGCAAAAAGTATGAGATGATTGCCCCTAAAGAAGATCCTAGAAAGGGAACTGGGTCAGATGAAGAAGGGCATGCAGGATGTGCAAAGGAATTAGCCAGAACCCCAAGTGACACTGCTCAGAGCCAAAGATGACAGAGAGGAATGACTCAATCTGGCACCGGATGGGTGTAGAAACAGCTGGAGTCAGGCCCATGGAGACGACATAGTGGCTGCTAGTGCAGATGTCAGCTGGTATGTCTGGTGGCCCTCCAGCCTGTCCATGTGCTAGGATCCCCAGTGTGCCTGAATTTATCAATGAACCAATTGGCCATTTCCTGTTAAAAGATAGTCCCTTTTTGCTATAGGGCGCATGTGCTTACCAGAACAGAGAGAGACAGAGTGACAGAAAGTGAGAAATCACCCCTGGGGGGGATGGACATGCCGCAATCTCTTCTCCTCCATTCTCTCGGGATCTTGGGCACACAGGCACACATGACTGGCATGAGTTTAAGCCACTGGGTCTGAAACTTGAACCGCAGTCAACTACATGGGAGTCCATTGACATAGCCATTACGCTAACTGCTGTTCCCAAAAGATACTCCTGAATAAAGCATCAGGGACTCAAATGTCAGGAGGACAAGCAACATCTCCCAGATGACATCATAATTCAGGCAGTTCAGGGGATCCTCTGGCCTCGGGGACTGAAGTTCCCTCTCTGTGTTTCTGTCTGACATATTGGTTTCTACTAAGACTAACTGTGGCCTCAGACAAAGGATCTTGGGATCCTCTGGGCTCCCACCTCTCCCATCCCCATGGAAGATAAACACTTTATAAGTTCAGGGGTAGAAGTCATTGTTCTTAGAGAAAGTGTCACAAAAACTCTAAGATGGGACAGAGACTAGAAAGATTCATGGAAACTTTCAGAGTTGGAGATGCTAAGACAGGGCAGGCAGGGCAACTGCGCTGACAAAGGCATGAGCAGAAGAGGGAAAGTCTTGTTGGGGTCAGTGATGGATAAGCCCTCCTTGGAGTACAGTGAAAACAGCCAAGATAGATAAGCCCACCTTAAGTGAAAAGAGCACTTATTATTTGCCAGGCACACTTGATACCTCATTTGTAATCTTTGCCCTAATCTTGTAAGGAAGGTATAATTATTCATACTTTGTAGCTGAAGAAGTTGATGTTAAAAAGAGTTAAGGGGCTGTAGGGTGGGGGTGCAGCAAGTGGCATGGTGGTTAAGTTGCTGGGCTTCCACATGGCCAACTGTGGTTTGAGCTCTGGACCTGGCAGCTTGAAAATCATGCTGGATACCTGCATATGGGTGTCCAAAATTCCAAGAGGAGAATGGAGGAGAAGGGATTGCAACAGGGCCATCTCCCAGGGAGGGGGTGATTTCTTACTTTTTTCTCTCTGTTTCCTTCTGTCCCTCTCTGGAGAGCATACATGCCTTATGGCAAAACCCTATTAAATAAATAGATAAATAAAAAGAAGTTAAGGACTTGCTTAAGGTGAAGCCCCTCTGGCTGTAAAGTCACCCTTACCACTCATCCACACTGCTTGGGACAGAGAACTGGAGATGTCTGCAGGGCAGGGAAGCCTAAAAGTGCCAGCCTTTGGCAGGGAGAACCTGGTTATCTACCACTGATAGGACGATGAGGCTGAGATCATCTACCTGCTGTGTGTTGGGATTGATAGAAGATATTTCACATCCCTGATCTCATTTCATTTCTGTTTCATTCCTCTGTGGATATAATGACTACCAGTATTTCCCAAATTAGGAAACTGAGGCTCAGTTGTTAAGTAACTTGCTAGGGTCTCACAGCTAGTGTGCTCCAGGAAAGGATTGGTGCCAATGTATTATTCTGGTATTCCAGGGCCCAGAGGAAGTGAAGCTTTAACTTTTCTCCTCAGTCATTATGTCTCAGGGTTCTCAAGGAATGAAGTGGACACTAGTAAGGGTGGAAGGGCAGGGGCAATAAGGAGAACACCAGAGTGGGCACCTCTGCAAACCAGTGGTCTGCTCTGGGGCTGGGAGAAGGATAGGTAGGCTGAGCCTGGGAAAGGAGGGCTAGCCGGTCTGTGGAGACAGGCCTAAGACAGCATCCGGTTTTCACTGTGTGCTTTTAGTGCCAGTGCAGCTCCCAGAACAGATGGTGCTCAATGTGAAAAGAAGGCAGGGAACTTCTTGCTTTATAGCAAACTCGAGATCCAGGCCAGGAAGAAGATCCATCTGCAGTACTGATTGTAGAGAAGGAGCATCTGCTCCACTGGGATGGATGGGTTGGCTTGCTTATTGAAGAGGTCACAATTAATTAAATTTAGTAATTAGATTAAGTTAGACGAATATTAATACATGCACATAGTACAAAATATGAAACATAGAAGGATGCACTGAGAACAGGAAAACTCCCTTCCAACCTTATTTTTCGGGGTCTCCGTTATCCCTCCGGAGGCAGCCACTGTTACTGTCCTGTATGCTCCACGTACTCGACATGCAAATGTATTCCTCGTTTGCACTCAAATGCTGAGACCAGTTTGAAATACTTATTTCAAGATTTTTGCCTGTATTTCTGCAAAAGACAATTTTGCATAGCATTTTAACATTTCAGATGTTTGCAACGATCACATTTTTTAGAAGCTGAGGGATTACTCATTTTGCACCTACAGACAAATGCTTCCCTTAAAGCTCAGCAAAATGTCTATGTGAAAGGAATACAAGAACTTTGAATAGTTATCTCTTCATTGAATAAATGGAATATATTTGGAAAACGGTCTTAAGGTTTAGGGCTTTGGCAGCCCAGTCTCTAGAGAACGATTTGGAAGGAGCTATTATGCTCCATTGTGTTAATCTCCTGGGCCCTTGCATAGAATTTTGACTTTTCAAATGTTTGCAGCAATTACTTTTTCTAGCAGCTAAGGTATTATACTTGGAGAAGCTACTTGAAAAATAATCTTAGAGTTAAGTTTTAAGCTGTTCTTAGGTCTATTGTGCTTCTTTATCACATTGGCTGTGTGTATAGGAAATCGCCCATGGTTAAAGCAGCCACAAAAACATTACCTAGGTATTGTCAGGGGAGGTGCTTCAAAAAGAATGTTATTTTAGCCTTCATCTTGAGTTTTTGGGTAGTTTTTGTATCTTGTTCTTCTGAAATTGTAATTGTCAACAACATGTCTTTGAGAGCAGGGGAAAACACTTTTGTTTGTGTATTATTGTAACAGTATAAAAGCGGTAAAATTTCCATGTAATTCTGAAAAATGCACTGCCACTTGCTGATATATTGATGAGTACTGCTTCTAGAAGGAAATGATAGGAGCTGTTGAAGGATGAATTACTAAATATCCTATTCTTTGGGCCCAGAGCCCCTGTCTCAATTACTATCATACATCTCTAACTGATTTCTTAGCCTCTATTCACAGAGAATTCACTGAGGGAAGAGGTCACTAGACTTCCTAATATTGAAGAAGCATATTCTCAGGCTAGCAGGTGACATGGAGATTAAGGCAGCTGCATCCCACATGGGCAATTTCATGGTTTGAGTCCCAGACCAGGTCACTTGACAATCACTCTGGGTGCATGTGTATGCATGACCAAAATCCTGAGGGGAGAATGTAGGAGAGGGAAGGATGATTTCTTTGGGGGATGATTTCTTACTTTATCTCTCTCTGCCTGGTGAGTGCCCATGCCCTATAGCAAAGCTAAAAAAAGAAAAAGCTCAGTCTCAACAGAAGTGAAAAAAGAAAAAGAAGGTGAGTACACTGGGACCAGCAGTTAGCATAATGGCTATGTCGCTGGACTCCCATGTAGTTGACCGCGGTTTGAGTCTCGGACCCGGTGGCTTCAACTCACGCCGGGTGCGTGTGTGTGCATGCTCAAGATCCCAAGAGGAGAATGGAGGAGAAGGGATTGAGGTATGGCCATCCCCCCGGGGGGGGATTTCTCGCTATCTGTCTCTCTCTGTCTGTCTGGTGAGCGCACGTGCCCTATAGCAAAAACCTTTCCAAAAAAAAAAAAGAAGAAGTTGAATACACCCTTTTTAATATTATGGACCTGCCTTTCTAGCTCAAGCAATGCCCACAATAATGCTATGTGGTAGTATTTTTATTCTTTTCCAGAGATATGGAAAAAAGATCATTGGGGGGCTCAAGTAACCTTGAGCTCAAGAACACAACAACCTTTTAAAAGATGAGATTTTAATATAGGGCTGAATAGCTACAGTATTATTTCTCTTTTTACCAAACCTTATTACCTTTCAGGCCAGAAGCTTAGACTCTGTACTCTTGGGCATGAAATATGTTTCTTAAAACTGGACATTTCTTATTAAGAAAGGAACCAAAGAAGCCAATTCATGGTATGGTGGTTAAGGTGGCTGGATCCCACATGGCCAACTATGTAGTTTGAGTCCTGGACCTGGTGGCTTGAGAAACATACTAGGAGCGTGTATGTGCTTGCCCCAAATCTTGAAAGGAGGAAAAGAAAAGGGATTGTATGACCATTCCCCAGGGAGGTACTTTTTCACTTTCCCTTTCTCTTTCTCTGGTGAACACAAGCATCCTCTGGCATAATTAATAAAGAAAGGGAAAGAAGGAAAGGAAAAAAAAGAGAGAGAGAGAGAGAAAGAAAGGAAGAGAAAAAGAAAGAAAGAAAGAGAAAGAGGGACCAGCAGTTGGCATAATGGCTATGTCACTGGACTCCCATGTAGTCGACTGCAGTTCGAGTCCCGAACCTGGTGGCTTGAAACTCACACCGGGCATGTGTGTGTGCATGCCCAAGATCTCGAGAGGAGAATGGAGGAGAAGGGATTGTGGCATGGCCATCCCCCCTGGGGGTGATTTCTCACTTTCTGTCTCTCTGTCTCTCTCTGTCTGTCTGGTAAGTGCACACTCCCTATAACAAAAACCTCTCAAAAAAAAAATAAGAATGAGAAAGAAAAAGAAGAAACCAAGGATGTAGTACTGTGTTGGCACCTCTACTTCCTTCTCCTCCTGGTAAACTTTTACAATCCCCTTTTACTTTTGAACCCAGGAAAGTGACTTCTCATTGGATAAACGTGAAGACTCTTTTATGCCTTTATTTCAAAATCCTGTTTTGTTCGTGGTTATGTGGTTTTACGTACAAAACCATCCAGTCCTGTTGAAGGTGGTATAAGATGAGAGTGTCTGGCTTTGGGTGTCTGTACTTCTGTTTTGAGAAGGGAAGTTTTGAAATGAGCCTTTCTGCAAATGGGAGAGGTTGGGTGGAGAGGAGAGGAGAGGAGTTGCAGGCAGATCAAGGACGTGGTTAGCACCTTCTCCCTGATGTAACCAGAGTAGAAGCCAAGGCAAGCTTGGAGGGGAGAGGAAAGGGAGGGGAAGGTAACTGATCTTCCCCAGGATGTCTCTGACATGCACACCAGTTATCTGACACCTGGCTTAACTCCTAGTCAGGAGCTTGTTCATTTTTCTTTTTGCTCAAAATTCAGGCTGCTTATTAGAGAAAAGAAGTTAAACCATTAAATTTGATATTTCGCAGACAAAAAATTACATTTCTTTTGTTTTGTTTTGCATCAGACCAACCATGAGTAGAAAGCACATTGTAATAGTACTCTTCACATCTGTGATCATCTATGATTAAAGAAAGCTTTTCTATTGGATCTTTCTCACCACAAACAGGTATCACTGTTTACCTGGCAACACGTGTTACCTCAAGAGCAGTCAGAGTTTGTGGACGATTGAGAGGACTGCTTCACTTCCTTGGCATGACATATATGGGTGGTCATGTCTGGGTTCCCAAGTAGACCTTGAGACAGTCACTGAATTCTACTGCCGATTTTGGCTCAGTCTCAGAAATCCTCCATTTGCCTAAGGAACCTGGCTTTTCTGATCCTGCCGCACTGCATAATCTCACAGATATCTCTCAATGTATCCCCTTTCTCTCTTTTCTCTACAACCATAGGATCGACTACCTACTGGGGACCATGTGACATTAAACTGACTTTATTGTTGTTGTTGTTAGTTTTTTCTATAGGACATGTGGATTTGCCAGAGAGAGACGGCGTTGAGGTGGGGGTGAGAGAGGGGAAGTGAGGAAGCACCTTGCCGGGGATATGATTAAGCCATAATCCCCTCTCCTCCATTCTCCTCTTAGGATTTTAGGCATGCACACAAATGCATCTGGTGTGATTTTCAAGTTGCCAGGTCTGGGACTTGAACTGTCCAGTTAGCCATGTGATCTAGTCGCCTTAACTACTATGTCTTCAGCTAACTCCATTAAAACTTACTTTTTAACATTCACAGCAGCATCTGTCAACTCTTAAGCTTTATGATGGGTGGCTGTGCTGTTTAGAAATGTTAGGTAAGATTTGTAAGACTATGGAAACTATATTTATTATAGATTCAGTGCAAGGCTAGCTGTGAAAAATCGAGAGTTGCAAACAGTATTAGACCTTTTGATAGTAGCTGTGAGCACTTATCAAAGGACGTTATCTTTGTGAGCTCAGTTTGGAAAGGGATGCTGGTTCCACGTAGGTCTTTACAGTTGATAATCACTATCTTTAGAGCCATCTTTGGGGGAAAAAAACCGGCAACCATATAAATCTTACATTTTTATAGCACTTCAATCTTTTTTCAAAGTACTCTCACATCTATTATCCCATCTTGACCTCCCAAGGAAACTACGACTTGGGCACAGCAAGTATTTCTATCCTGATTTCACAGATAAGACACAAAGAGGTTAAATCACACAGTCAAGGCAGAAGGAGACTAAGGCTAAACCTCCATGAATGATGTTAAGTTTTATGGTCTTGCTACTAAAAAAACGCACCCTCTTTTTATTCTCTGTAATTTAACTTCTGCTACCACTTTATAAGAATCACACTTTTTTAAAATAATCAAACTTACTTTAATTAATTATATTTTTGAATTGACGAGAATTGTATATATTTATTTTGTATAACATAATGTTTTGAAATATGTATACATTGTAGAATTGCTAAATGGAGTTAATTAACATATGCTGGAATCATCTTCTTTAAAACAATGTGTTTTGGGGCAGGCTGTGGTAAGGTTAACCGGGTGGATCTCTCCTGGCCAACTGTGTGATTTGAGTTCTGGACTTGGCAACTTGAGAGACATGCTAGGCATATGTGCATGCGTGGTCAAAATCTCAAAAGACAGAAGCAATGGAAGAGAAGGGATTTTGGTGAGACCATTTTGCATTTAACATCAATTTCTTCTTTAAACTTCCTCCTCTTTTGGTTTCCATGAAATGACCTTCAGTTCTCTGTTCACTCAGGGCACCTTCCCTCTCTTATTGTCTCAGTCTCCATTCTTATTTTGTCTTCCCGGCTCAGCCTTATTCTTTTCTCTTTTGTCCAGTCCTGTAGGATACAGGGAATGGTGTGGGAGGTTGTGAAAAGGATCATTCATTTTCAAGGACTTGACCATTAGAATGTAAGCCATGCAAGAGCAGAGGCTTTATTCTAATCAGAGTTGTAGGTCTAGGACCTAGGATAGTGTCAGAAGCATGCTCAATGATTGGATGAATGACCACATCTATGGGATCACATCTAATAATCTCATCTCTGGGTATACAGTCCTCATTTTATTCCTGCCCTTCTTAGGCCATCTCTTGGGTGTGCCATCATCTTCTCAATAACCAACCTGCTCAAACTGAACACACCACTTTCCTTTCTCCTCTAAAATAGTTCTTTCTTGTGTTTTACAACCATTTCAGTGTTTCCTATAATCTCATCCTTTTGTTTCCTCAGATGGGTTTCAACTCTAAATGCTGCCTTGGATTTAGCTGACCCCGCCCTGCCCACAGTTGTTGCTGGGGATGCAGTGCTAGCCTATCCTCTGGGTTCCCTATCCATTGGTAACTGCCAAATGGTGACCAGGAAGAAAGGTTCTTAGTTCCCTCTGGAAGACAGTGGGAAGATGGAGTGAGTATTGACTGGCAGATGTGAAGAAACCTCCTGACACTCTTGAGAGTAACTCTGTGAGCCAATTTGCTTGGGAGTTGAGTGGCTTTCTAGATTCAGTTCCAGATCTCATGAATCTTTTATATAGAAACTTGGTCTCTCTTAAGGATACTGACATGCCACTTTGTTCTGGCCACACACGTCCATGATCAGTTTTATCAAGGTTAGTACTAATATCTACTCATTTGCAAATAATCCTTTTCTTTTTTTCAAATTTGCCTCTTCTTTTGTACGATCTAACTAAGGTCCTAACTACCTCCTGCCTGAACTAATTTAATAACTTTCTAGCAGGTGCATTTGATCCTTCTTATCTTCTTCAGCCCATCTTATTTGCTGCCCCTTCTGCCTAGACTTCATATCTCTAGCTTAGTCATCTGGGGAACTCATCTTTATCCATCTGGACAGGTTTCTTTCTCTCTTTTCAATGAGATTTGGGAGGAAGAATGGTCCAGGGATTAAGTAACAGATGGGTCTAGGGTCAGCCTGCTGGGGCTTGAATCCAGAGACCAGTAAACTAAATTGGTGACCTAGGAAAGCTACTTAACTTCTCTGTGCCTTAGTTTCCTTACCTTAAATTGGGAACTAGTGGCAACTATGTCAGAGAGTGGTTGAAGGGATTTCATGAGTTAATATATCTAAGATTTAGCACTGTGCCAGGCATGTACTAAATTCTCCACATATGTTCACTTCATTATTGGCCTCACTTATAAGCAAGCACCTTCAGTTTCCTGCCCTTTGTCTTCCACTCTCCAATCAAGAGAATTAGGCATTCTTCTGCACTCATCAATTGTACATTTTCTCATTCTTTTATAATTTAGGGCTAAGCAATCTTTTCTACATTGAATTTCACTGCTAGATTATTACATATGGGCTAATCCATAAATGTTGTACCTTCTATCCCAATACTTCAGAACGGTGAGACTCCTGACTGGTACCTGTAACAGGCACTGTTGACTGACTCCCACACTCATTACTTCCTCAAAAGCAGTTCTTGGTGAGTCTAATCTCACTATGGTAATTCTATATTCTTGTCACATACTGCTTTGGGAGGAATATGAGCCTGTCCTAGCCAATAGGACATGAAGGGAGGAGCCTGGGAGGATTTATTTTATTTTCTTCCTTTTAAAAATTTATTTATTTATTCATTTATTTTAATTGACCTGAGAGAGTCACAGAGAGAAAGAGAGAGAGAGAGAGAGAGAGGGGGAAAGTGAGAAAACGATCCACCAGGTCCAGGAATCAAATCCTGGTTGGCCATGTGGGAGTGTCCAATGCTTTAACTACTATGTTACCTGCTGGTTCCCAAGCCTGGGGGGATTTCTAAGAATGATTACCTTTCAAATGAAACCTGAAGAAGAGCAGTCTCTCTTCTTCCTCTGATCATTATCTGTATGTTTTGAGGTCTGGAATGGTGGTAGCCATTTTTTGACAATGAGGGAAGACTTTAGGACAAAGCTACCACCGAAGATGCCATAGTGGAAAGGCAGAAGGAACTGGGTACTTGAGGATGTCATAAGCCTTTGAACTAACTGACCCTACAGAGTCCTCTTGTCAGGACCTCTAGCTATGTGGGGAAAATCTTTTATTGTTCAAATAGTTAAATCTAAATTTAATTTGGCCAGAAGCATTCTGACATGATTCCCACACCACCCCGTTTAAGCTCTGATGTTTTATTTTTTAAAAATCTGCTCCCTGAGGGGCCAGCAGGTGATGTGGTGGTTATGGGGCTGGACACTCCCACATAGCTGACAATGGTTCAAATCCCGGACTCAGTGGCTTGCTTTCTCACTATGCTTCTCTGTCTTTCTGTGTCTCTCTCTGGTCAAATTAAAATAAAAAAATGAATAAATAAAATTAAAATAAATAAGTCTTAAAAAATATCTCATCCCTGGTCTGATGTCTTTGGAACTTCTTGAAGAGAGGCATTTCCAGTGATGATAGAAGAGGGCGCTATTTCCTCAGTCCTCTGCACTTCCTCTCTGCTCTGCTCTCACCTCCTTCAAGTCAGTAGGCTGAAGATCTCCATTCCATTGGAGAGAGGAGAGGGAAATGAGGGTCCAAGCCCAAGAAATAGGAGATTAGTGTGGAGCAAAGAAGGTCAGGAGAGAGTTCTCTGAGCAGTGACTGCTGCTCATTGGGGCCTCTGGAGGTCAGGCCTGTGCCAGGTTGCTTCAGATCTCCTGACATGACTTCTCACAGATCTTCGATCAAAATGTAGGTGGGGGACCAGCAGTTAGCGTAATGGCTATGTCGCTGGACTCCCACGTAGTCGACTGTGGTTTGCGTCCCGGGCCCAGTGGCTTAAAACTCATATTGGGCGTGTGTGCATGTGTGCCCAAGATCCCGAGAGGAGGATGGAGGAGAAGGGATTGTGGTGTGGCCATCCCCCCTGGGGGGTGATTTCTCGCTTTCTGTCTCTCTGTCTCTCTCTGTCTCTGCCTTGATTCCCTGTTCTGTCACATCTCCTTTGACATGTTCTACATGGCTCTTAGGACAATATGAAATAACCTGTCTATCTAGCATCTATCACTCACACAATTTTAACACCAGGAGTGGGAACCTCGTTGGTATTATCCACCACTAGATCCCCGGGGCACAGATTACTGCTGCACAGAGTATGTACTCGTTAAATATTTATTGGATGAAGTGGTAGTATTTAGATGAGTTCAAAGAGACTTTGGAGGAATGTGCTATGTGCAAGGAGAATTTCTTTAAACAATGTTAAGGTAGAAATAAACAAACTTGATGCTTTATGTTGTTTAACTGACAGGAACAGTTGGCCAGAAAAAGAAAGAAAAGCTGAGTCCACACACTGGGGAGAGGTTGGACCTCAGCGGCGAAAGCCAATGGAGCCATAGAAAATACCCTGGACACTGGTGGGAGCTTCAACCTCCCATGGGACGGAAGAGGGATGAATGAATATAGTACTACAAACAAGTTACTTTAAAAAAAGAATAAGCACAGTCTCCTAGCCAAGAAAATAAAAACACATACAAAGATGGACACTGTCTTCTCAGCCACTCCTTGGAGAATGATGGCCACAGCACCCAGTCACGGCATCCCTAAGGTGCTCAGTAGGCCATTATGCTGGAAGTGAACCCATTAGGAGTGGACACAGTTTGAGGGGTTAGGTGCAGGCTTCTAAGGGGCCATGACAGGTCTTCCGTCTCTGAAAACCCCAGAGAGCTTTGGGCCACAGCACAGATTGAGTGAGGATGAGGAACCGTCCAGACCTGCCTCCATCTCTCATCGCTCCTCCCCTGCTAGCTCCCTTTTTCTCCCAAACCTTTCCTTCCTCTCCTCCCATGGCTCTCTACCTTGTATTCTCCACCCCTTCCTCTCATCCTTTCACTTTCATTTTTCTTTCTCTCCCCACCTACCTTCATCCCACCCCATCCTTGCCCCATCCTAGAGAGACAGATAGGTATGAAACTGGGCTTCAGACTTGGACTCAAGCAGAACCTGGCTCTATCACTTAGCAGCTACACAGTGTGAGCATGTCACTCCTGTCTGTCTGGCGAGCGCACGCGCCCTATAGCGAAAACCTCTCCAAAAAAAAAAAAAAAAAAAGAAGAGGGAACAGTGAAAGAAATGGCCCAGAGGTGAGGCTGTTTTTTTTTTTAATTATTTATTTAATTTGATTTATTCATTTATTTATTTTAATTTGGTCAGAGAGAGACACAGAGAAAGAGAGAGAGGGAAAGTGAGAAAGGAAGTCACCAGGTCTGGGACTTGAACTGTGGTTGGTCATGTGGGAGTGTCCAGCACCTTAACCATAATGCCACCTGTTAGTCCTGAGGCTGTGTTTTTGGTTGGCGTGTCCTGACGGAGGCCAGTTGACACCGGATCACATGAGCTCTTACAGCACATGGATTTCAACTTTATTCTGGTTGCAGTGAGAAGTCCTTGGGTGGTATTTAGCAGTGAAGCAGCAAGATTTTATTTGTAGCTTTGGAAGCCACTCTTCTTTTTAGCTGGAGGGTGAATGTGCTTGCCAGAGACAGAAGAGAGACAGGGAGAAGAATAAGCACCCCCCAGGGGAAATGGTCATGCAGTAGTCCCTTCTCCTCCATCTCTCCCTCCTTTTGGAATTTTGGGTGAGCACATACAGGTACTAGCATGTTTCCCAGGTCTGGGACTTGAACCACATGGTTGGCATGTGAGATCCAGCAGCCTTAATCACCAAATCACAAAGCCAGCCCAGAGGCCACTCTTGATACTGTGTGAAGAACGGTTTACGGTCATGAGAGTGGGAGTGGTTTATGGCCAGAGGTTAAGACAGAATGAGGAAGAATGCTTAGAAGTCCATCACAATAATCCACAAGAAAACAGAATGGTAGAAAAATGAATGAAGTCCTTGCTTTCACAGAGCTCTTAATCTTGGGGTACAGATGAATCAACTAGGAATTCTGATAAAAATATGTGCTGTAGTAGAAAGTCCTACAACCCAACAGCCTACAGATTTCCTATGATTCCTTCTGGTGCTATGGGGAGAGCGGTTTGTGGGAAGCTTGGCCTGGCCACTGACAAGTAGCTCAGGGGCTCAGCAGCTAAAAAGCAGGCTTCCCTATCTAGTGGGAAGGAAAGAGCCTGGCTTCACTGAACATGTGCAAGACTTCTCTCCCAAGTGTTTTCAAAGTCCTTCACTAACCTTGTGAGATGAAGATGTCCAGAAGGTTCGAAATGAATCATGGTCACTTAGCTAGTGAAGCTCAGAGAGGGTTTTGAACTGAGGTCTAAGACACTAAGCCCATCATGCCCCGATGATCTTTTCCCTGGCTCCTTTCTCTGAGTTCTCATGGTGCTTCTTGTCTGTACCATTCACCTGGAACTTAATAGATAGTGAACTTCATTTGCTTTTTAAATTTTTATGTATTTATGTATTTATTTATTTTTATTTTGCTAGAGGGCACATGTATGCTCTAGAGAGAGAGAATGTGAGAGAGAAAGAGTGAAAAAACACGCTTTGGGAGATGGTCACACTACAATTCCCTTTTCTCCATTTTTGCCTTTCAGGATTTTTGATGTGCATGCACATGCACCTACCACATCTTTCAAGCTGTTGAATCTGGGACTCGAACTTCATTGTCAGCTATGTGGAATCTAGCCACTTTAACCACCATGCTAGCTAGCCCTTCATTCGCTTTTGATGTGTATATGCCATGAGTGTCAAGTGAGATTCTGAGTCCTTTGTGATAAAGGAATGCTTTTAACTTTTTTTTTGTGGAACCTGGTACACATTAATTGCTCAGTAAACACTTATTCAGTGTTTGTCATTGATTCCAGTACTCAACCCAGAGATGCTCAGCAAGTCTGATAACAGAACTCGGTCAGTCTTGGGAGGATACAGTTGATACAGCCAAATTTGACATTTCTGAAAATCTAGGCAGGACTCAGAGAAGCTACGAAGGGTCGGTGAAGCATCATAGGGATAATGACAATGAGGAGCTGTTTCTTCTCTCCTAAAGGACAGAAGAGGAAGAGGTCACCAGAAGCTAGAGAGAGGTGATGAAGATAATAACCTAAAGGAACTGTTTCAGAGAGGATGTAGCCAGCCCATGGCAAGTAGATGCCTGACTTCGTGCTACTTCTAGCTTCTGATCTACAGCTGGGATCTTGCACTAGCTGAACCAGATGTTATGCCAGAAGGCAAATAATCCCCCTGGTGCAGCCCATATCTAGGCTCTCATTCTGGGGCACAAAGCAAAGTGAATTAGAGTGGCAACTAGCTATTAGAGTGCAAAGAAAATAACTATCCCAGGAATTTTGCTCCTTCCTATCTCCCTTTCCTTAAAGCAGACTTCAGAATTGCAGGGACTGTGTTTCATTAGGATCGGAGAAAGCTGCCATCACTATCGTCATCATTGTCATCACCTTCACCACTGTTGAAAATACAAAAGAAATCTGAAGAGCTCAAGGTAGCTTCATTCACTGTGGCAGAGCCAGGGTTACATCCCATCTTTGGATTTCCATAATAGTTCAGTACTTCCTATCATCACTTTCAACAAGTTCCTAATCCCTCTGCTTCTGTGCCCACATGGCTAATTCATATCTTCATCTTCATTTAAGGTAACCTCATCTCATGGCTAACAGTTCACCATAAAAGACCTTGCCAGAATTCCCCAAGCCTATGTACCTGTTTATTATTTCTTACTTGTACACATACAACATCTCTGTAAAGCCCCCAGAAACTTGGAGCCCAAGAACCACACCAGGCCCTGATGAAATTCTGTAATTAGCCACTCGGAGCTATCTGATCTGAATGGTCTCTCCTTTCAGC
>NW_006159442.1:1414289-1426265 GCF_000334495.1 Tupaia belangeri chinensis | reverse complement strand
CACAGTGTTCCGTTGCCTTGTCTGCTGCCAGCAAGGGCTGCCTTCCAGGGACGGCTCCTCTCTGAGCAGGTGCAAGATGTCCTTGGCAGGGGAAGACTCCATTGGTTTTAAGATATCAGAGCTATTTTCCAGGGTTCCTCCCAGGAACCATAAAATGGAGATAACCTCAGGCTTCAGCCAACCCTCTGATACTAGAAATAGTAGGACTACTTTAAGAGGATTTAGGAGAAGTCATACAAAATATAAACAAATCCTTTGTATATGTTTATTAGTGTTTGGGTGTTTTTGGTATCAGAGCATGTAAGATTCATAGGTTGCATTTGATTTATATTTCTTTTGAATTTCTAGGTTTCCTCTTACTTTCCCCCTCTTTGCAATTTTTTGTCGACAAACTGGTTAATCTGTCGTGGATCGATACTTCTTTTGAATTTCTAGGTTTCCTCTTTCTTTCTCCCTCTTTGCAATTTATTGTCGACAAACTGGTTAATCTGTCGTGGATCTTATTGATTACATTTCCATGATTCATTTAACACATTCATCTGTATTTCCTGAAAACCATTAGTTAGATCTCCAGGCTTCTTCATATTTAGAATTTTTTTGTTGCTTTTTGCGAGGAGTACTTTATAAGTGGTGTTGTGTTGGGAGTCTGTCTCTCCTTCTGTGATGTGAAGAGCCATTGATGATAAAGACCTAGAACTCCTCATTCATTAGAGGGTTACAAAGTGGTGATGCTCTATCATTTTGTTCTCAGTTATCATTGGACGATTCTTATTCAGTGAAACATCCCCATTTCAACTATTAATTGCTTTGAATTATAGCTCTTTCGGGGAAGGTAGATTTTTGGAATAACACGTCTAGCACCTCAAAATGTGACCTTTTAAAAAATATCAGTATGAATTCAAGAGTTTTGTAAATGTGATATGTTTTAATTCATTGCCATTGCTTACATTTTGATGTTCTTTCTTGATAGGGGGAGCCCATTCAAGTTGACCCCTGAGAGCTTTTGACAAGATCTTTGATAACTATCGTTCTCTGGGTTGACAAGATGTCCCAGAATCATCTTGTACTGACAGATTCTGCTCTAGACCAGGGATCTTTATCTGTTTTGTTAATTGTTGTACTCCCTGCATTGTTCTACATGCCAGAATAGTGCCTAGAACATACTATGTGCAAAATAAAAGCTTGTTGAATGAATGAATACATTCCTTGTTTTACAGACAAGGAAGAAACTAAGTCATTGATCTCACTCACTACCAGCTAGCCTGTGGTCCAGCAGGATTTAGAACCAGGGAGTCTATTTCAGATTGGTGCTCTTAACCAAAACATCAAATGGTCATTCACTGGATTGTAAGAATAGCTGGCCTGAAAATGCAAACTGGTCAAGAAGGAATGGGACACACTTATGAACATTTGATCCATAGGGAGTCCCTGAAGAGAAGAAAGACTATGGGAGCTTCTCATATGTACCTCCTGAAATTGTACTCAATAGGGAATCCATATTTACTGTGCACTGAAGTAGATACCTAACATGAGTTACTTTATTTCCATTTTGCAACCATCTCGAGAGCTATAGTATATAGTATATGGATTTAACAAATGAAGTAACCATGGCTCAGAGAGGTGGAGTGGCTTCCCTTGGCTCACAGAGGTAGTCAGTAATAAAGCCAACACAGGATCCAGGCTTATTGGATTCAAAGTGAACATCTTGTAGTTTCCAACTTCCACTAGACTTTGGGACAGAATGTTTGGTAGGGTAGTCCTTAAAGAATATTTATTACTTTAAATTGGAGACATTAAGCCCTTCCACTGGAAGTCTGATCCTCCCCATCTCCCACATGTCAACATCCTGGCTGTTCTTCAGACACCAAATCAAACATGACTGTATTCCAATTCTCCTGTTCTATTTCTCACAACCTGTTATTCCTCTTTCTACCCACTGTCTTAAATCTGAGTTATGTGTTCTTACATGCCCTCCCCTCCCCCAGAAAGCAGGAGATCAAGTGCTCTGGAGAGTAGCTTCCATGCTCACTTGCCTTGTATTCCCTGTATTTCTCAAAGGGCCAGGGCCAAAGTCACCATCTGAGCTCTTCACATTGTTGCAGAATGTGTAGTTCAATATCTTGAGTGTGGGTTAAGGATTAATCCTTTCCTCTCTTACTTACACCGTGGACACATTTATCCAGGTAATGAAGACATTAGTGTTCTGGAGCAAGCTGGCACATCTGAGATGAATGGCTCAGCAGCAGCCTGGAACCTTCAACAAAATTAAGAAACAACAGAGTAATAGGCAGTGAGGCTACTTCAAAACAGAGCCTTCAGAGTGGACTGTACCCAGTCACTGGCTGGAGTAGAGGAAGAAAACAGTAGGCCTATTTGTATCAAGTTTAACTTATCCTTTGACAATGCCTAATATTGGCTATGCTTTATAATGTACTAGTATTTCAGAAGTCTTCAAAAAGTTTACAGAAATTTGTATTATGAAAAAACTATGCAGAGATTTCAAAATTTTTTTTGCACCAAAATAAACTCATACCTTAGTTCCATTTTCCCCCATGAACTTTCTGAAGTCCTCTCATCTAAGTACAGTTGTCTATAATTTATAAATGTTTAATGTACATATATTGGTAATGCATCTAAAATTTTACTAACAGGTGAGTGATCAAAAACTTTAGAAACCATCGATTTCTAGAAATCACTGGCTGGAACCCTTAGAGTATTCTCATGGAAAATTCTAGGCTTCCATTACTAGAACAGAGAGGGTAAAGGAAACAATACTCTAAGGCCCAGCCAGTCTCAACAAGTGTTTTTACAAAACTTGCCAATAGTTGATCTCTTTCAAGCACCCACTTAGCTGGGTTTGCTGCTCCCGAGAGATGGCTGAGCTCTTGGTTAGGTGAGGATTGATATTAGGTGGGAGATGCCAACCTCTGAAATGGAATGCCTTGGTGCATTGTGGCTACATCCCATATGGGTGTTAAAGTTTTGTCTGACAAACAGGTCCCCTGATAACACCTCTTCAGACTGTGCTCAAGCCTGTAAGTTTTTTGTTTGTTGCTTGATTCAAGCCTCTCCTTGACCGTACCCTGCTTTTCTTCTTCCCTGAGGCCCTAGATGTTCTCTCTGGTCTGGTTTACCTATCCATAAATTTTGGAGGCAGGGTCTGGGCAGAGTGGCCTGATCTGATACTATCCCCAGGACACTGATATTTTTTTGAGGTGGCATCAGATATGTCTCCTCTTCTTATCGTTGCTGGCAAATGGGTCTCTGGAAGATCTAATATCTACAGTAGGGCATCTAAAAACATAGGGGATGGCAAGGATGAGCAAGTGGCCAGGTCTGCTGGCCCAGAGAGAGGGCCAAGTATAACCCCAGGAGCTACAACTAAGACATCTTCAAGCAGGGGACTGGAAACAGGTACAGAGGTTGAGGACAGCCCAGCTGCTGAGAGCAGGTACAGAGTGAGGGGCACGAGAGGGGTCCCAAGGGAGTCCTGCTTCTCTAACTGGGCTACCTATATTCTCCATTGGGAGAGGGATGTGTGCTGGAAGTCGGGGGATAAACCACAAGATAAATGTAGTAGGGACCAGCAGTAAGCGTAATGGCTATGTCGCTGGACTCTCGCATAGTCGACCACGGGTTGAGTCCCGGACCTGGTGGCTTAAACTCACGCCGGGCGCGTGTGCATGCGTGCCCAAGATCCCGAGAGGAGAATGGAGGAGAAGAGATTGCAGTGTGGCCATCCCCCCCCGGAGGAGGGGGTGATTTCTTGCTTTCTGTCTCTCTGTCTCTCTCTGTCTGGCGAGCACACACGCCCTATAGCAAAAACCTCTCTCTCTCTCTCAAAAAAAAGATAAATATAGTACATCTTCTGGGGGTAGCAATTTTACTTGAAAAATTGAGGAAATAAAAAAAATTATTTTATAATAGGGTGTATATGCTTGCTGAAGAGTAAGAGATAGAGAGAGGGAAAGTGAGAAAGAACCCTTCCCACCACCCCAAGGATGACTACACTGTAATCTTTTCTCCTCTATTCTCATCTAGGGGTTTGGGGCATGCATACATACCCCGCATGGTTTTCAAGCTGCTGGGTCTAGGACTCAAATCATGCAGTGGGCCTTGTGTAAAGATTAGAGGATGCAGAAGTGTGGAAAATAGTTACAGACACTGGAGACAATGTGGGGAGAGGGTGGGAGATGAGCGAGAGTGAGTGGAAAGGAATCAAAAAGAAAAATAGAGAGGCAAGACATTTGAGGGACACAGAAATGGAGGATTGTTGATGATAACATGTATGATATCATCAAGTGGACTCGTGGGAAGTGTGTTCATGTTGAGTAAGTTCATTTTACAAGCTATAGTGATGTACAGAGATTGAATGTATAAAATAAATTAAAATAATAATAAAATTAAAAAATGAGAAACAACAAAGAAATCTAGCTGCTTTAACCACCATGCCACTGGCTGGGCCTAGGGAGAGTTTTTTAAAAATAAAGTAAATGCAGAAACTTTATAGAATAAAATATGAAAAAAAAATCACTTTTAGGGACCAGCAGTTGGCGTAATGGCTATGTCACTGGACTCCCTTGTAGTCAACTGTGGTCTGGGACCCGGTGGCTTAAACTCACGCTGGATGTGAGTGCATGAGTGCCCAAGATCCCGAGAGAAGAATGGAGAAGGGATTGTGATGTTCTCTCAGGATCTTGGGCACTCATGCACTCACACCCGGTGTGAGTTTAAGCCACCGGGTCCCAGACCGCAGTTGACTACAAGGGAATCCAGTGACATAGCCATTACGCCAACTGCTGGTCCCTAAAAGTGATTTTTTTTTTCATATTTTATTCTATTTCTTCACTCTGTCAGGATCTTGGGCATATATGCACGTGTGTTTGTATTCTTTAAGCTGTTTGGCTGGGACTCAAATCATAGTAGGCATGTGGGATCTAGCTTCCTAAACTAGTAGGCTATAGGGCTGACCCTCATTTCTTCTTTTATATTTTAATCAGTCTAATATTTTACTGTAGAAAAATATCCAAATTTGTTTAATCCACCTTGCTGAATCATTTGGGAAGAGGGATAATATATTCTATTGCCTTCTTCTTTTATAGCTTCACATGTCTAGTGATTTCTGATTGTGTATTGAATATTGTATTGATATATTGTGGAAACTCTGAATTTTGTTTTCTTCCGCTAAATAATTCTAACATGGAGGTAAATCACTGGCTGATCATTTTGAATTTATGGAGGCTTGGTTTGCCTTTAGTAAGGAAGAATGTCTGTGTAAAGTTCAAGGTGTTTACCAAGCCTCTCTGTAATTGTTAGTTTTGGATGTCAACGTTTTCTCCCCTTTTTAAAAGTTTTTTTTTTTTCATAGGGTGTATGCACTAGCTAAAGAGAGACAGAGAAAGACAGAGAGGGAAAAGTAAAAAAAAAAAAAAAATCATCCTCCAGAAGAAATAGCCACGTGACAATCCCTTCTCCTACTTTCTGTTTTTAAGATTTTAGGCATGCACACATAGCACCTGGCATGATTTTCAAGTCATCAGGTCCAGGGCTTGAACTATGGTCAGCCATGTGTGAGTTCAGCATCTTAACCACCACACCATCTGCTGGCCCCGGATATCAACTTGGCTGTACTAAGGAATACCTAGAAAAAAAATGATTTGGGGTGTGTCTATGCTGGTGCTTCCAGAAGGAATTAACTCACAAAACTGAATAGGCTGGATATGGACAATCTGCCCTCCATATGGGCGGGGTAGGATACAATCAGCAAGCGTTCTGGAGAGAATAAATACAGAAGATGAATGGGTCCTTTGTGAGACAGAGCGAGATAGACTTCTGTTATCTCAGACATCAGAACTTGTCTGCCTTCAGCCTCCAGGATTTACACCAATGGCCCCCAAGTTGTTCAACTTTCAGGCTGAGACTGAATTACATCATTGGCTTTTCTGCTTCTGAAGCCTTAGGATTTGGATTGATGCATGTTTCCAGAATCCCAAGGTCTCCAGCTTATAGACGGTGTGCTGTAGGACTTAGAGGCCATAATCATGTGAGCTGATTTCCTAAACCAATAGGATATGTATATATAGATATGTATGTATATACAGATATGTATGTTTTTATAGATATGTATGTATATACAGATATGTATGTATATATAGATATGTATGTATATATAGATATGTATGTTTTTATAGATATGTATGTATATACAGATATGTATGTATATACATATCCTAATGGTTTTACTTCCCTCGAAAACCTTGACTAATAACATTCTCCAACCTGATAGTAATCCAGCTCAAAATTCTGACTCTCCTGTCATGGGTGTCTGATAACTCTCTTGAGTTCTTTCAGCTTTTCCACTTGATTTCTTCTTGTCTCTTTGGAATTTGCTTTGTGAAAATGCATTTTAGGGTGATTCATTAATTTAAGGAGAGTTTATATGCCGATTTTGGCACCTCTTGCTATGGTTCTCTCCTTTCTAGGATTTCCTCCTCCAATTTCCAGCTGCTCTGCAACTCTGTTCTCTTACACCTAAAATCATAACGACTACAGCTTCCCACTTCACTTCTAGCGACTCTTTATTGTCTGGACTAGGATCTACCCTCAGCTGAAAATTATATGCCACCCAATGTGTTTTCCACTTTTTAAGGGACATATCTCATCCAGATCTGCCTGCTTCTTCATTGTTCTTCACTGTTTTCAAGTATTTGTTTTTATATATTTTATAAAATTTACCACATGTGGGAAGGATACTTAACTAGTGAATAAGCTGCAACTCTGTTACTGGAACTGAAACTTTCGGCTTAACCATTTTAGTATCATCATCTTTTGGTTTCTCTATGGTATATTATGAGTAAATTATTCTGAACTGTCTTCCACTTTTCTAATTAATTTTGACTACCTCAAATTAAGAGTTATCTCACTTATTGTCCTTTTTTCTGTCATCTGGAGTTTTATAGTTGTTGCTCATAATCACCTGTTCTTATTAATTCTATTTGTTTATTTGATAATTTCTTATTATTTTAATAGGTATTATTTCTTTCATTGTTTGAGAAGATTACCACAGGAATATTTAATTAAAATCCATTGTCTCATTGCTCAATTATCCCATTTTTGTATGAAGTGACTTTATCTCTCAATTGCTGTTTCTGGTTATCATTTTTTTGGCATTGTTTTTCTTTTGCGTTTTGGAATAATTCTTTTCAGGCTCATTTTGAATGAAGTGGAAGCTTTTCCTGTACTCCTTTGCAATGGCTACTTTATCCAGGTCTTTTAGCAGGTGTCTGTACTTGTCTCTTGGGGTATCTCAGTCATAACTAAGTATTGGAGTGATGTTGGCTTGAGGAATCCCAATCCACAATAGTATTTTTGATGTCTCAGAACTGTTAACCATTTTCTCAGACAAAAAATGTGTTTCACATCACATGCTTTTGTAAGTATCTGACTAATGGGCTCACATCACATGTTGGGGAGGGGATCTATGTTCACTTGCATTGATCCTAAACAAGTTTTTATGATTGCCTCATCAATAGTCTATGGTGGCAGTGACACTGTGTGACTTTTTCATTGAGAGTGTAAAAATGCTAGGCACTGCCCCATTGCTCTCTTGGGGCTCTCACTTTCACTTTTAGAACACAGCCACTTCTAAAGAAGCCCAAACTAGTCGAAGCAGAGAGAATAAATGTGGAGACCATTTCAGCTGAGGTCTCAACGCACAACCATTGTGAGCCTTCAGACATGTGCACAAAGAGGCCTTAGGTCATTCTTGCCATTGAGTCACCTTCAGCTGGGCCTCTTGACGTCTTTGCTGTGCCCTGTCTGAATTCCTAAAGTTCAGGATCCATGAACAAAGTAAAACAATTTGTTTTACCCTATAGAATTTTGGGATTATTACGCAATGATGGTAACCAGAATGCCTACTCTGTTTAGGTGTTTGGCCCTTAGAATACCCCAGTAGAACAAAGTGAGCGATGGCTTAGAAGTCCACAGCTGATACCTCAGAACTAGTCTCCAAGCCTGTAAACGGCTTGGCCTAGGTGCTGGGTTGTGAAACTTCACAATGTGGACTGTTAGGGAACCCCAGTTCCCACCCGGTTTCAGGCATTAGCTTGGCTTCATGGAATTTTGGTCCCATTGTCTCCACAGAGATCCAACTCTTGGCTGACTTAGTATATTCTTTAGGACTCAGTTAGGCATTGTCAGCCTATTCCTGCTTGTTTCTATTCCTGGTTCACAGGAATATTTTTCTTGGTTTGTGTCTTTTAAATGTTCTCTATTAGATTTAACTTTTTCTGTCATCACTGTGGATGGAGGTGGAGTGGGAAGAATGCAAGCCACGACTTGATGGCACCATTTGGCTGAATATCCTTTTACACGACTCATAAAGTCAGAAAAAAAATCTGAAATTGGTACTATGTCACCTCTGTTTCTCAATTCCACACTCTTTACCTCTTTCTAGAGCCTGCTTTTCCCTCCTTACCCAGCTTGTGCATCTTTCCACTGTCCCCATCACCTTGCTGGGAAGAAATTTGATGTATCATTTAATCATGCAAAAAAGTTGGAGAATGTAGTAGAAGGAATAATGCCTTTCCCTAACGCCTATGTTTTCATCCCTAGAAACTATGGCTCTCTTATCTTATGTGGCAAAAAGGACTTTGAAGATATGGTTTATCTAGGAGTTTTGAGATGGAGAGATTATCCTGGATTAATCGAATGGGCTCACTGCAATCACAAGAGTCCTTAAAAGAGGAAAGGCAGAGAAAGATGTGACTAAGGAAATGAAGTCATGAAAGGTGAGATGTGATGAAGCAGGGAGAGAGGGAGAAGGGGAGCTGGGGAGTAAAGGGAGAGATGGAGAGATATTACATTTGTTGCTGGCCTTCAGCATGGAGGAAGAGGGCCACGAGTCAAGAAACATGGGCAGGCTCTAGAAGCTGGAAAAATCAAGAAACTGAAACCTTTCCTAGAGCCTTAGAAAGAATGCGGCCATGTTGATCCACTTTAGACTTCTGACCTCCAGGACTCCGAGAGAATAAATGTGTAACGTAAGCTATAAATTTGTGACTATTCATCATAGCAATAAAAAGCAAGCACAGAGACTGCTACTGTTTGAAATCTAAAAGGGAACTAGAGGAGAAGAGCATTACTTAACTCAAATGAACAGTTCTGTAATGAAATTTCAGCTATGCAGGGGGCTCCAGACTTCACCTGAGTGGCCTGCTCCAGGGATTCTCTTCCGTATCTAATGCCTGGACATCGATGACATTACTTTGAAATAGGGTTTTACGTCTCTACAAGTCTCCTTCCCTGTGCTATTGAGGTAGGAGCATGCTAGCACCAGAGCAGGTACTAGTTTCAGTGTCAGTGGGGAGACAGAGGGCAGGTGGGAGAGCAGAGTTTGGAAATCTCTGAGAACTCAGCCTTTAGGTTAGAGACCCTAGGGAGCCCTGGGCACCTGGCTGAGATGCCAGGTCAGTGGACAGAGGCTCCCAAGTTCATGGCTGGCCCAGCAAGGTCTTGCCTTTCAGTCCTACAGGTGTAGTAAGGTCACGTGGCTGCTCTTTCAACAAACCTCATGAAGAACAGGTTGCCGTAAGAAACAAAGGTGGTTCTGCTTCAGATTCTTCTGCGATAGCAATATGTCAGCAGTCCCCAGAGAGACTGAAAGTAAATGAATCAGTGCTAGAAAGTGAAGGATACCATCCACACTGAATGGTGAAAAGGACTCCCGAACAGTAACTTCATTGATTTTTTTCTGTAATTGACACAGCATCTTGGTTTGCCTTCGGGCTTCAGAAGGAGAAAATGGGGAGTCCATGTACACAGAGCTTTCTTATGTTGGAATTTAATAAAAAAAAATTCCACTGAATGAGCTCCCTTTTCTTTTCCACCATCATTTCTGTCTCTACTGTCTCCCTCTTCTTTCTGCTTCCTTCATTTTATTCCTCCCTTCCTCCCCTCCCAGGTCTCTCTATCTTTTTCTTGTTGCCTTTTGTTCAAAACAAGTGCTTAAGCCCCAGATATTATAGCATGGATAACTAAATTTTGTTGGCTGTAACATCAACAAATAAAAAGAAATGAAAAAAAAAGCACATTTCATCATTCCTGTTGACTTAACTTTTATTTCGACAGAAGCTCAGTATTTTTCCAGAAAAATATATCACTCACAATTGCCACTTCTGAGAACTACCCTCTGGAGTAGAATGTAGAGGAAGGCCTGGGCTCTTCCGGAGCTCCCAGGGGTTCTCTGCGCGGGAGGAAAGATCACCTGCCCCTTGCAGGGCAGCCCCCCAGGGCCTCAGTGGGCAGAGCTTAGTACCCCGCCATGTTGCTGGTGATGGATTTTATAGACAGAAGAAGCAGAGGTCAGCTGATAACTTTCAGAAGAGTCCTCTGAAATGAGTCTCTCTACAGGGCAAGCCCTCTCGCTGAGGTAGAGTTCTTGAAGCTGTCTTGACAAGGCCTGGGAGCGAAATATCAGAGGGAAGGGCTATCAGCAGATTTATCAGCAGCTGCTAGGATGCCCAGGGAAAACAGGATTTGGTGTTGGGGAAGGCAGATCATCTGATAATCTCTCTTTGTACCAGACATACTTGCTTAAGTGTGCTCAGAGGAATAAGAGAGAATTAAAACATTCTAGCATAAAGATACTTACTCCGTCAGGCTAAAGGCCAATCTTGGCACAGAAGTTTGAAAAATTAAAACAAACCTGAGGCTTCTTTTTTGTTTATTTGTGTTAGAGCTGGAATTTGCCTTTGGAAACCTTATTCACTCATTCAACAAATACTTAAGAGTTCCCGCTTTGTAGCTGGCACCGTGTTTCACGTTGTGAGAATAACGGTCAGCCATGAGTCAAGTGGAATGTCCTCTTTAATGAGAGAGATGAGCTGGGACCCACAGCTTTCAGAAGCAGTTGCGAAACTACCATTGTGGTAAGTGCTATGGAGGAGGGAAGGTGGGGTCACAAGAGGGAAAATAGAGAGAACCGGCTTGGACAGGAGATAATTCCCTGAGAAAGTGATGTTTTGCCAAGGCCTGAAATCTGCAGAAAGTTAATAGGATTTAACTGAGTTAATCATGGAAGCGATTGGGAGAGTATCTCCAAATAAGGGAGACATGTGCGAAGGCCCTAAACTAAAAGAAGCCACAGCCTGCTGGCCAGCACTAAGGGTGGAGGGAATGGTAGGAAATGAATTTGGAGAGTCAGGCCACGGATCAGGCTCTGTTAAGGATTTTAGTCTTTATCTCAAAAGCATTTGGATGCCTTTTAGCAACTTTAATATGTTTGCATATGTGCGTGTGTGTGAATATGTGCATGTACACGTGTGTGTGTACATGCTAGAGAGAATACCAGGTGTTGGCAGGGACTAGGGTGGATATGGAGAGAAGCTGATGGAATCCACAGATATTTTTAAGGGAAAATTACCTGTATGTGGTGGGAGGTGGATAAGAAAGATGAGTGAGAGGAAAAGGTTAGAATGACCTCTGGTATGTAGCCTGAGCAACCATATGGATGGACAGTGATGCCATTTGCTGATGTGGAGAACCAAGGGGAAGGAGCCGACTTGAGAAGAGTGAATTTGTTGTTAATCATGTTGGCTTTGAGATGTCTGACAAATCGAAGTAGAGGTGTGGGGTTAGCTTCCTCAGGCTCTTCAGCCTTTGTTCTCATGGGGTGTCCTCCAAGTATTCTCTGACTGCTGGGAGACCTGTCATTCCACCATGGCCAGTGTGTCCTGCCCTGCACTCCTGCCCCAAGCAAGACTTCTTACAGGTGTGTGCCATGCCCGCAATCTAGGTCCTGTTGGGAAGGGTTGAGAGGCCAGCTGAACAAAGGTGGTGGTCTCTGAAGCCCCATGGTAAGCCCTTCTCATGGGTGCCTGAAGTTTAGGAATGACATCTGAGTCTTTCAAAGCCCAAAGCCCCTTCTCTACCTCTGGGCTGACATTCTGGAAGGATCGTTCTTTGTTGTGGGAG
>NW_006159442.1:1394551-1414274 GCF_000334495.1 Tupaia belangeri chinensis | reverse complement strand
CCTGTGTGTTGCAGGATGTTTAGCAGCATCCCTCGCTCCTACCTACCACTGTGGCTAACAAAATCTCCAGATATTGTGAACTGTCCCCAGTGTGTGTGTGTGTGTTGAGAACTGGTGCCATACACAATTTTACTTAGGCCTCACAATATTTAGGTGGGCAGAGTGTTATCATGTACCTTAGATTGAGACAACTGAGTCTCAAAAAGGTTATGTTGCTTTGTGCTAGGTCACACAGCTACCAATCTGTAGAACTGGGGTCAGAGCCTGATTCTTCTGACTCTTACTATGGGCCTCCTTCCAATTTACCACACTTCTCAGACTGACCCAGACAACAGACAATCCTGACTAAGGCAGGTCCAACATATCAGCCAGAATTACTTTAGCTGTCAGGGATGGATCAGCTCTCACACAGACTACCACCAAGACACAGGCTATGTCTGACCTACTTGGTCTGCAGATAGCCTAGAGCTCTGGACTCAATCTCAGCCTGATCTTTTTGTAGGCATGGCTCTGTCAATAGTCTCTGCCAACCAGATCAAACATTCTCAAACCAAGAAGACCAGTTTAACCATGCCTCTTGGCCCCTGTCCATTGGTTGGCCCAGCTGGATAAGAGAAGCAAATCCTCAGCCAGACCAGTTTCTATGGTTCTGCAATCCCTAGCTATGACAGAGAGGCTCCCCTAGGCCATAACACCCAGAGCTAGGGTTTCCATCTGTCTTTTATAAATAACACCTCACCAGAGGAAGTAGGGGGTAACTGTGTAGAGTGGCATATTAATACAGAGAACAGAGATTGAGGAAAGTCAGGGGGGAGTAACATCATGAAATAAAATGAGAGGCACCTTGCAGATCTCAACCCCAATCAGGCCAAGTTGGAGCAGGTGAAGTCAAGCCAAACCAACATCAATAGTTTTCATCAATTGCTAGTCTGTCAATTAATCTCCTACAAAGTTGGAGGACAGCTAGGAGTCTAATATTTGGCTAGAGGGAAAGACCACTCTTTACTTTGCCTTGAGGTCACTTCACTGGGGGTGGGCTGCCTATCTAGATAGGTCTTCCATACCTCTTAGTCCAGTAATCTAGTAAGACAGTTGTTTGAGTCGTGTTTTCTGTGGGGAAAGTTGGATTTTCTACTCTCCCAATAGCAGTGTGGTGTTGCCCTGTGGAGTCCAGAGTCACCTAGAACAGACAGTGGAGGGTGGAGCCCAGGCATAGTTCGGCATGGAATAACCCCTATAAGTGAACTCCTTTAAAAGGTCCTTTGCCAGAAGACAGGTAAAATTCCCTGGCTGAAAGTATAGGTAGTAGTATACAAGAATCATGTCACACCCTACAAGGAATCATCTACTCCTTCTGTCTGCCCCACTGAGGCTGGTCTTTTTTCCCCGAAACTCTCTGATCTTGTTTATGGTGTCCAGTTGCATTTCAGTACAGTCCTATAGGAGAAATCAAAGCTTTTGAATAAAATCTTTCTTCCTCCCTGGTGTAATACCATTTATCCCAGGGACTTTCTTCCTCCTGCTCTGTTTAGGGCTCGTAAAACTGAGCAAAGGAGAGTAGAAATTTCTGTTGATATGGGAATGAACTGTTTCACTTTTGCTATGACAAATCTTTATTTCAGCCTAGTTGATTCTGAAGCTATATATGCCAATGATATTTCCTCTCAACACTTCAACCTTGCCTCCGAACTAAAAAAACTGGTACCAGAAGAGAAGGATGAAGAGAGAGAGAGTTAGGGGACTAACAGTGTAATGACTATGTCACTGGACTCCCATGTAGTCGACCGTGGTTCGCGTCCTGGACCCGGTGGCTTGAAACTCACACTGAGCACGTGTGCGTGCGTGCCCAAGATCCTGAGAGGAGAATGGAAGGAGAAGGGATTGCAGCATGGCCATCCCCCCAGGGGGTGATTTCTCTGTCTGTCTGGCGAGCGCACACGCCCTATAGCAAAAACCTCTCAAAAAAAAAAAAGAGAGAGAGAGAGTGAGAGTTAGAGAGAGAGTTACAGGAGCACTGGTCACGTGCTGAAGTTTGGGTGTGACCTCTATGTAGTTCTACCACAGAGAAGACCATGACTGCATGTAGTCATCATTGTGTCTCTAAGGCCTATGACTGTACACCACAGGGAATACCTAGTAAATGCAAAGCATCTACCCACATAAAAAATGAAGCAATTTAGGGACTAGCAGTTAGCGTAATGGCTGTGTCACTGGACTCCCATGTAATCAACTGAGGTTCAAGTCCTGGACCCGGTGGCTTAAACTCACGCTGGGTGCATGTGCGTGCATGCCCAAGATCCTGAGAGGAGAAAGGAAGAGAAGGGATTGCAGCATGGCCATCCCCCCAGGGGGTGATTTCTCGCTTTCTATCATCTCTCTTTGTCTTTCTGGAGAGCACATACATTATACCAAAAACCTTAAAAAAAAAAAAAAAAAAGAAGCAATTTAGTGAACTATGCCTCTCTCCTTATTTCTGTAATTCTGGATATATATATTTCAAAGGATTCCAATGATGGTGGTTTATGCCCACTGGTATAACATAATGATAGATGCATAGATGAATGGGAAGACGGATAAATAAAGTATAGAGAAATTTATGCTGCTTTCTTTATTTGAAAATGTGGAGATGGTTGCAGTAGAGCCTCTGGAATTCATGTTTTTTTTTTTTTTTCTTCCATTTCTTTCTCTTTAAAATCACCTGGAGACAATGTCAGGAAGAAGCTGGTGTTTGTGGCTTTATTTTTCCATAATGGCTTTTTCTCAGTCCAATATTCTCATTCTTTTTCAAGAGTATTTGAACTCAATGCTTAAAGAAACAAAGTGTAGGTAATGGTACATAAAGAGTTATGCTTTTGAGCACCCTGAAGATCCCCATATATAATGATGGATATATAAAAAAAAGAGTGGCTAAGTCCAAGGTACACTTTATGCAGAGACCCAGGATAGTGTGGTGGTTACTTGTGTGCGGCGGGTCACCTGAAGGATGCTTCCCACTTGGCTGGTGGGTTGTGTGCTGAACATAGGAGGGGTCAGATTTGGAGTCTGGTAGGTACAGTCTGGAAGAGAGGTGGGAGATATAATTAATCTCATTCCATTTCATAAACTTGTAGGGCATCTAAGAGTCCAGCAGTACTTGATTGGAAATGCATGTCAGAAGGATGTGAAGTGATAGAAAGAACTACAGGGAGTCAACATTGTGTAAGTCTAGGTTGTATGAGTCCCACATGACTGTGGGAATAAATGAGACAATTTATAAAGAGTGGTTGGTAAAATGGCTCCCATTTCTTGACCAACTGCAATGTGCCCATAATTTACCAATATCTTTACTCAGACCCTCAAAATATATTCCCCATGAAGCCTATAAACACCCCGATGCCTAAAATCACTTTTAAAAAATTATTTACTTCATGAAAGAAAAGGGGAGTAATGGAGGTACCCTTGACAGGGTCTCGTCATGCTGCAAACACCCCCCTAGCCTTCCAGCCAGCCAGGATCACAGGTATGCCCATGGGTGTACACCCAGCCTGTAGGCTCTGGGTCTGAACTTTTTTCACTATCACCTGCACCACCATGGCTGGGTTAAGATACACAGAAGTTAAAATGCATGTTAAAAATAACTATAACCACGAAAATTGGTCAATGTAAGAACAATGTTAAAAAAAGTAAATTTTGACATCAGTGACAAAGTATAGAGATGGAGGAGTAAAATTCAAGAGTTTTGTGTGCAATTTAAAGTTATTATTTCAAAATAGGCTATAACAATAAAAAACTTTATGCAAGCTTCATGGTAACCAAACACACACACACACACACACACACACACACACACACACACACACGAGTTGCATAGCATATATAAAAAGTATAGGAAGAAAAGAATCAAAGTATATCACTACAAAAAAGTCATCAAGTCACATGGAGAAATAGCAAGAGAGGAAGAAAAGAACCACAAAACAGAAAACAATGAACACAATGCCAATAGTAAGCCCTTAAGCACTGATAATTACTTTAAATGTAAAATGTATTAAACCCACCAATCAAAAGACATAGAGTGGTTAAATGCAATTAAAAAAATATAAGACCCAACTCTATGTTGTCTACAAAAAAACACACTTTAGATTTAAGAACACACAGACCGAAAGTGAATGAATGAGAAAAGATATTCCATACAAATGTTAGTGAAAAGCAAGGTGGCTGTACTTATAACAGACAAAACAAAATTTAAGTCAAAAATTGTTACAAGAGACAATGAAGGTCATTACCTAATGATAAAAGGGTCAATTCAATAGGAAGGTATAGCAATTATAAATATATATGCACCCAACTTTAGAGTACTTCAATATGTAAAGCAAACATTGACAGATCTGAAAGGAAAAGTAGACAGCAATATTATAATAGGATATTTCAATATCCCACTTACAAGAATGTACAGATCATCCAGACAGAAAATCAATAACGAAACGGCAGATTTGAATAATATCATAGACCAAATAGATCTAATAGACATAAAGAGAACATTCTACCCAACATTCCTCCCAAGCGTACACAGAGCATACTCTAGGATAGACCACAGGATAAGCCAAAAAACATTAACACATTTTAAAAAGATTTAAATAACTGAAAATTTATTTTTTGGCCATAATGGAATGAAATTAGAAACCAATAACAAAAGGAAATGGAAAAAAATGTACAAATACATGGAAATTAAACAACAAATTCTGGAATAACCAATGGGTCAAAAAAGATATCAAAAGTGAAATTAGAAAACATCTCAAGACAAATGAAAATGAAAACATAGCATACTAAAATCTATGGTAAACACATATCAGAGAGAGAAGTTTATATCAATAAGTGCTTTCATTAAAAAAGACCTCGAATTGCCTATATTGTATTACATATATCTCAAAGAGCTAAGGAAAAAAAGAACAAACTAAGTCCAAAGTTAGCAGAAGGGCAAAAATAATAGAGAATATTAAAATACTGATAATAATGAACTGTAGAATAGAAAAATATCAGTGAAATCAAGAAATGGTTCTTTAAAAAGACAAACATAGTTGCCTAAAACTTATTTAGACTAAGAAAAAAAGAGAAAAGACTAAGATAAAATTCAAGATGAAACAGGAGATATTCTGATGCCATAGAAATAAAGAGATCATAGGGAGCTAAACTGGACAACCTAGAAGAAATGGATAAATTCTTAGAAACATACAATCTACTAAAACTGAATTCAAGAAAAAATTGAAGGCCTAAATAGATAAATAACAAATAAGGAGATTAAGTCAGTAATCAAAAACCTTCTAACAATGAAAAATCTAGAACCAGAGGGCTTCCTGGGTGAATTTTACCAAACATTTAAAGAAGAATTAATACTAATCCTCCTTTAACTTCTTTAAAAAATAGAGGAAAATAGAAAATTTTGAACTCTTTTCATGAGGTCAGCATCATCTTGATATCAAAGCCAGATGAAAACCTACAAGGGGGAGAGAAAACCATAGGCCAATATCTGAGATAAGCACAGATGTTAAAATTTGCAACAACTACTACTGAAGCATTATTCTCAGTAGCAGAGGCATGAAAACAACCTAATGCCTCTGACTGATGATTGGATAAAGATGTGGTATATACATGCAATGGAATATTATAAAGCCTTAAAAAAGAGGGAAATCCAGCTACTTAGACTACACAGATGCATCAATAGAACATCATACTAAATGAAATAAGCCAGGCACAAAAGGACAAATAATACAGGATACCATTTACATGATGAATCTAAAATAGTCAAACTCATGGAAGCAGAGAGTGGAGTGATGGTTACTCAGGACTAGGGGATGAAAAATAGGGAGGGATTGCTCAAAGTGTAGGCAGTTCCAGTGATATAGAATGAATAAGTCCTAGAGATCTATCATACAGCATGGTGCCCATGGAGCTGACAATGTAATTCATATAGTATACTTAAAAATTTTCTGTGTTTTTATCATATGCAATAGCTAGTAATGAGAGAGCAGACGGAAGCTTTTGCAGGTGATGGATAAGTTTATAGTATAGGTGGTTGTGATGGTTTCACAGGTGTGTACTTATCTCTAAACATATAAAGTTGTATGCATGAACTATGTTCAGCCTTTTGCATGTCAATCATACCTCAGTAAAGTTTAAAAAAAAAGACAGTTATGAATATTAACTTTGGTTTCTTTCTTTTTAATTTTTTTAAGAGAGATTTTTGCTATAGGGCATGTGCGCTCGCTGGAGAGACAAAGAGAGACAGAGAGACAGAAAGCAAGAAATCACCCCCTCTAGGGGATTGCCATGCCTCAATCCTTTCTCCTCTCAGGATTTTGGGCATGTATACACATGTGCTTGGCATGAGTTTCAAGTATCCAGGTCTGGGTATGTGACCAAGGTCAGCCATGTGGGATTCCAGTGATGTAACCATTATGCCATCTGCTGACCCCTATTCTGGTTTCTGATCTCATAGGGGAGTCTTTCAACAGTTAACCACCAAGCTGATTATTTATTATTAGTTATTTGTAAACATCACTTATCAGATTAATAGTTTTATACTATTCTTAATTGCTAAAATTAAAAAAAATCATGAATGGATGTTGGATTGTATCAACTACTTTCATCATATCTACCAAGACAGTCATATGACATTTCCCTTTTATTCTGTTAATGTGGTAAATTGCATTGATTTTTTTTCTTCCAATGTGAAACCAAGCTTGCATTTCTGAAATCAACTGACTTGTTCATGAAATAATAGCTTTTCTCTGTTGGAAAAAAAAAAATAGAGAGACCCAACAGCCAAAAAGGTTAAGTAGAGTAACCCAGATCACATCACTAACTGGAAACAGAGTTAGGACTACCAGACTCTATTGACTCTAAAGCCTGTGTTTATGCCCAAAAGTTTTCTTGGGACTTCTGGGAAGGGCTAATTTAGTAGGTAGACAGAGGAAGAACTACAGAAGGCCAAGGCACAGTTTCAGGGAAGTAGATGAGTCCTGGCTATTACTTATGATAAAGGAAGAGGTCATGCCAAATGGGGATGCTTTGTGGTGGAAGTGGCTGGTGATGTCACTGGGAGAAAGCAAGAGCAAATCAAGAGAGTGAGAGTGAGAGTGAGAGTAGTGACGCAGGAGCCCCGGGTTCAACCATTATGAGTTCACCGGGAGTCATTTTCAGAGTGTGATTCGGGGAATAGAAGCTGCTTGACGTGGTGAGGTGAGAAATCAGACATAGGAAGTGCACATTTCTCCTATAAAGCAGTTGATGGCAAAAGAAAGAGGGAAGTGGTAGCATACTGCTGACAAGGTAAAGAAAACGCTCCTTACTGAATTAGGAACTTGGGCATGCTTGGGTGTGCAGTCAAGCCCCTTTAAGGAGGCACAAAGAGGTGGAAGAGAATGATAAAGACTCCACATTCGTTCTGAACCTGGAGTGTGGTTATTTTCTATCCTGTAACTTCTCTGTGCCTCAATTTCCATGCCTGAAAAGTGGGGATAGTAATAATAGCTGCTTCTAAGGGCCATGGAGAGCAGAGAGTACCTGGCACACAGAAAACCTGCTATGGTATGAGTGTCTGTTATCTCACCGCTCCCCCTCTGTCTCTGCCTTCTCCTTCGCCTCCCCCGATACATTCTTCTATCTGTACGATCTACCTGTCTCTACCTCGTTCCCAGGAAAATGAGCTCCACAGTGTCTCAGCCTCCTCCTTGCCTGGAATGGTAGTCCGAAAGTGTTGCCGATGGAGGAGGACAATTTAGGACCTCTGTTGTGTCTCTAACTCAGCTTTTTGATTGTTTCCTTTACAGACTCTAAGAACCATGCTACTTATATTTAAATTTTTTTTTTTTTTTACGAAAATCTCTACTTGGTTCTCACAGCATATGGCACAACAACAAAACTCTCCGTGTAGCTAAGTGAGGGGGAAGGCTCATCTCCCTGTCTTTTCCTGAAAAAGGTGCTGTTAGTGTGGGTAACGACACCCCCATCCCTGTCTGGCAGTCAGTTCCTGACTCTCTCTCAGAGTGAGGTGTGGGCAGAACTCAGAGCTGGGCATCAAATGGCCTGGGATCTAGAACTTGATTACCAGCAAGCTGCTATGTGACCTCAAGAAAGTGGCCTCGAGTCTCTAGTCCAAGTGATTTCCAGCTAGGCCCTGGACTTCAGTTCTGATGACTGACCCCATCTCCCACCTCCTGGCCTTCCTGGGCCGTTGCCAGTTGTCTTTGTCCACCCCGGAAGTCAGGAGCCACACTCAAATCTGTTTGTCAGCAGATACCCAGCCAGGTCAATATTGTAGTCACAGGAGGAAACCACTGAGGAAGGGCAGTGCCAGATTTTTAGGGGATCTCAGCAGATCTGACTACACTCCCAACAGCTCCTTACTCATCAGGGAAATCTATGATTTGTGCCCAGTCTCTTTTGTTTCGAAGCCAAGGTCTGTGGGAATGAGAGATCTTATTTCAAACCCTTTACATCACAGCATGGACACATGTTGGATGCTTTCCTGAGAGGAAGGTTTCAGGAGCGAGATCACCAGGGCTATGAGGGGAAGGGAAGCAGAGTGGAAGGGAGCAGACCACTGGGAGAAGGGGAGCAAATGACTTTCTGGTACACCTCACATTGGGCCTAGTAGGTGAGGGTGTCACAGGTGCCTGAGCTGTGGTTGCGACCTTCTTTCATGACCTGAGTAGTGTAGCTTCAGAGCTCCAAATGAACATTAGAGCTCCACAGAACTGCATTTGAAGTCCCAGAATGACTTACTGACTGGGTAACCTTGAAGAGCCCTTTCATATATTGTTTTATGCCTCAGTTTTCATATCAGTCTTCCTCATAATAACAGACCAATGCTACATGACCTGCACCACAGGTCAGGGAGATCCTGCCCTCGTTAAGCCTGTATAACATCCTATGCTTTAGTCTTATCCCTATGCTTTCATAGACCAGAAAACTAAAGTTCAGAGAGGTTATGGGGGTAGAGTAGAAGTCATGCAGTGAATTACTATGAAAACTCAGGCAGTCTGGCTCCAGTTGGCACTCTTAGTCCTTCTGCCTCATTGCCTATAAAGTCTTGGCTTTGATTTCATGTCATCCTGCATCACCACCTAGTCTCTTCCGTATCACAGCCATCCACTAACCTGAGAGTCATCCTCCATTGACTCAAGGCTTTACTGCCTGGTTTGCTGTTACTCTGTCTGGTAATACTTTTGCTATCATTCTTGGCAGGTGATCCTTATCTTGGCTTACCTGCTTCTTGAACGTCTCCTTTCAACTCCTCCCACCCTCCCCTTAACTATCTTTCCACGTTATACCCTTGGTCATCATTACTAATTCCTCAGCTTCAGGCATCTCACTCTGTGACTACCACATCACACCCTCCAGTTCCCTCTCTCTGTTCCTCAATCTACTGAGGCTACCACCTTCTCACTATCTGTCACTTCCCACACCATGTTCTCACTCCCTCCTTACCCACCTCATTTCCATGGTCCACATTACACTTATATCCTTACCTTGCTAGCTTCTCTCTCTCAAAATGCCAATCCTGGTTAAACTCAGCTGTTCCTTGCACTGCCACTATAGAGCTGAACAGCACAAGAGAAATAGACACAACCACTTTGATTAGTCTTGCCTTGAATTCATGACCACCAGCTTCTAGTATGCAGTCTTACTACATCTCTAGGGACCACTTGTTCTCATACTTTCATATTTCACTATTTTCTACTCTCATTCCTCCAACCTTCCCCATCTTCATGATCAGTGGACCTTGGCTTACTATTTCACTGGGAAGAAAGATGCCAACAGAAGAGAACTTGCACACATGCCCACCAACAAATCTACTCTCTGACCCGTGTCTGTGCCCAAAAGTACTGCCTTACCTCTCCTTCCTGTAGATGAGCAACCTTAGCTCTTCTCTGCTCCAAAATCTCAAGTTGTGCACTGGTCTACATCCTCTGTCTCCCATTAAAGGACATTGTTCTGGACTTGATTCTTCTCTCTCCTGCATTATCAATTTCTTCTCTCCTCAATGGATCATCCCCATCATCATATAAACAGCTATAATTTCTCACATCCTTCATAAAACACAAACCTCTCTTGTCAGTGTCTAGCCATTGCCTTATTTTTTTTTTTCCTTTCTTTCACAGCCAATCTCTGAAGGTTGCCTATACATGTTATCCAATTGCTTTTCTCCATTCTATCTTGAATCCACTCTAATAAGGCATTTGCCTCCAACAATGCAAAGGTATTGCTATCATCAAGGGTGCTGATCACCTCCATGTTGCTAAAACCAATGATTTATTCTCAGTTTTTGTTCTATTTGCCATAGACTTGCATTTCATTTGGCTTCCCCCTTTCCTCTTTGACACATTTTCTTCACTTGGTTTCTTGGATACCACATTCTTCTACCTGTTGACTGTACTTCTTCAGTATCCTCTGCTATTTTCTCCCCAACTTCTTTTATCTTTTACCTTCTCTTACTTTCTTGATTATCTTATCTAGGTTCTTGGCTTTAAATATCACCTCTAAGCTGATAGCACACAAATTTATATTTCTAGGCTAGTTCTCATTCCTCCTCTTCACCCTCATATGTCTTATAGCTCTCTGAACTGCCCAACTTTCTGTCTTTGAAACTGAACTCCTGATATTTGCCTTTAAATTTGCTTCTCCCACTGGCTTACCCATCTCAGCTTCTCTAAGACAATCACATCCTTCTGGGTGTTCATGCCTAAACTTTTGGAGTCAATTTTGAGCTTCTATTTCTCACAGCCCATGTCCATTCATCTCAAATACTGGTTCTTTCAATGGGTGGTGGGGATTTAAAACAAGGTTTATCTGGAGCTACATTTTCCCCCAAACTTTGCTTCTTTTCCATTGCAGCATGATGATCAGTTGTTCCCCAACTCCATAGCTAGTAAATTAGGAGAAATAGATTTAAATACACAGTAAAGGAGTAGGGAAAATTTAGGTTAGTTTCAGGAGTTTCTTCTATAGATTATAATTTGCTTTCTGAAGCTTTGAAACATCTAATAGTCATCTAGTCTAAGAACATTGAGAACAGTGGTGGTATGTGAGAATGAATTATCTGCTCTTGAGTATTTCTAATTTTAAAACTGTGGTGTGTCCATATGTAGATGTGAGAACTGATTGATAAGAAATAGTCCTGGGGGACCAGCAGTTGGCATAATGGCTATGTCGTTGGACTCCCATGTAGTCCCAGACCTGGTGGCTTAAACTCACACTGGTGCTAGTGCATGTGTGACCAAGATCCTGAGAGGAAAATGGAGAAGGGATTATGGCATGGCCATCCTTCCCGTGGTGGGGGGGGGGATGTGATTTCTCACTTTCTATTCTCTGTCTCTGTCTTTCTGGCGAGTGCACATGCCCTATAGCAAAAACCTCTCCACACACACACACACACACACACACACACAAAACCTCTTGGGACCAGCAGTTGGTGTAATAGCTACATCACTAGACTCCCATGTAGTCAACCATGGTTGGAGTCCCGGTCCCAGCAACTTAAACTCACTCTGGGTGCGTGTTCGTGTGTGCCCAAGATCCCAAGAGGAGAATGGAGAAGGGATTGCTATGTGGCCATCCTTCCTGGGGGGTGATTTCTCATTTTCTGTCTCTCTCTGTCTTTCTGGTGAGTGCATGTGCCCTATAGCAAAAACCTCTCCAAAAATAAATAAATAAATAAATAAATAAATAAATAGCCTCTTGGCTGTTTGGACTTAAGCCTACTTTCATGTGTCAGTTACTACCACATTCATGTCACTGTTTCTCAAGGAAACTTTCATAAGTCTTCTGGGTGGTCCTTTTAAGAAGGAGAAATTTGAGGCAGACAGAGCTTATGGTTATCCTCAGTGTCATACACGTGTGAGTCCACAGTTGTCTGGGACTGGCCTTTGACCTGGGTAAGAGGTGGAGCTGGGCAAGCATTTCTTCTCCAGTTCAGCCAATGGCCTGGGGGTCTACACAGCACCTGGCCTTGGAACAAGCAGTGGAGGCAGTTTGGGGCAGCTAACTTAGATGCCCCTAAGGAGGAGGGTGTTTAGAAAATGAATAAATGAAAAACCAAGAACAGAGGCCAGCTCCCAGGCCAGGCAATCATAAACATTCCCATTCTGGGATATACTCATGATGATTCTGATTGGAATTCCAGAAAGGACCAGGAAAAGGTTGGCCCTATTGTTTATGTTCCTCACTGACAGCCTTGAGCCAGGAACCACATTTTATTCATCTAGCTAGATGCCCAGAGTGCAGTGGGTACTCAGGAAACGTACAAAGAATGAATAAATTATTCAGAACTGTGTCATTATCTAGGACTGGGGAAAGTGGGTGCCTTGGGTGCTCATTTAAAAGGAGTGTTGGATGCTGAAGTATTATCTCTGTGAAGCTGGTTTTGGGGAGGAATGGTAACAGATCTAAAAGTACTTTTAAAAGCCTATTTAACCAGAGCCTGTCGGTGTGCTGGTGTGTGAAACTCTATGAATGTGTTATCAGCAGGGCCTTAGATGGGTTTGTGTGATTTGCTTTGGCCAGAAACAGCTTCTTCTTCACACATTCCCTGGGGGCAGAGAGACCAACAAGACCACCTGCTACTCTAATGATCTACTCCCCCTTATACATCTACAATTAATCCAAGAGATGCTTTGGTCTTTAAAGGAACAGTATCAGCATTTTCCAAAGGTGCAATGTCCAAAATGGCAACCACTAGCCACATGTGGCCATTCTCAGTGGAAACATGCTCATCTAAAATCAGATGTGCTTTGACTATAAAATAACCCCTAGATACTGAAGACTTTGTATAAACAAAAGGGTAGAAAATACCTCATTACTTTTAATATTGATTACATGTCAAAATGATAATGTTTTAGATATATTGGGTTAAATAAAAGTTTTAAATAAAAATAATAATTTTTATTTTCTCTTTAAATGTGGCTACAAAAACTTTAAAATGACATATGTGTCTCACATTATATTTGTTATGGGCAATAGTACTCTGAAAAAATACTCGGTCATGGGGTCTATTCTTAGAATGCCTGTATTTCATCCAGATCCTGAAATAAAAAATAAAATTTTTCCCTGTG
The DNA here is from genome assembly GCF_000334495.1 of Tupaia belangeri chinensis. NCBI lineage: Eukaryota > Metazoa > Chordata > Mammalia > Scandentia > Tupaiidae > Tupaia > Tupaia belangeri. The sequence continues at coordinate 1,401,186 of NW_006159442.1, read as the reverse complement.
GGAAAAATGCAGATAACCGCAAGGTGTATTTAGCCAAAGAGAGTGGACTTGCTGGCCACATCTACTCCTCGGTTTCCCTGTATTCGATTATATTCTTTGAAGACTCAGCTGTCAGTTTGGCTGTTATTTCATCATGCTGGCACAACAGCCAGCTAGCGTTTCCTGAGAACTTGCTAAGTGCCAGGGGCTGTGTTAATTGCTCGATATACATCATTGTGCTAATGAGGTAGACACTGACTATTCCCATTTTACAAATGAACAGAGTAGACAGATAAAACACAGGATAACTGAGGTGGAAGTGACAGGAGGTTGGAGGTGAGGGACGGGAGGGTAGTCAGGGCTGTTGCCCCAATTTCTGGCTTGGCAAGCAGGTGAATTCTGCGCCCACACCTGATTGGGGATGGCAGGAGGGACCAATGTAGTTGGTGCCCTCGCAGCAGGTGCCGAGCAGCATGGCTTTGTTAAACTAAACTATTTTGGCCTAAAGCAGCCTCTGTACTCCCACACTTGGATTCCTATGGATAAGGTGAACTCATACATGTGAGACTGTTTTCCTGAGCTGGTTGCTAAGTTACAGCCAATCACACTAGCTACACTTCAGTCAATCACAGAAAGCCCACCTTCTAGCTGTTGGTGCCGCCTACCATCCAGCTGTAAGCAGTCCAAGTATTTCTCTACCTCATGTCCTCTCTTTTGTTTTTGCATGTCACTTTCCCTTTCCGCAAACTTAAATACCCCTGTATAGAGCTCCACGCAGCTAGCTGGAGTCCCAATTTGGATCACCTGCTCCTTTCTTCAAACAAACTCTGTCAAATTTTGGTTTATCTAAAAAAAATTTTTTAGGAGAAATTTTTGCTATAGGACGTGTGCACTCTCCAGAGAGACAGAGAGAGACAGAGAGGCAGCAAGCAAGAAAACACCCCGCTGGGGGCATGGCCATACCGCAATCCCTTCTCCTCCATTCTCCTCTTGGGATTTTGCGCATGCATGCATATACACCTGGTATGAATTTTAAGCCACCAAGTCTGGGGACTTGAACTGTGGTTGGCCATATGGGAACCCAGCAACACAACCATTTTGCCATTGGCTGGTCCCAAAATTGTGTTTTTTAACATCTTAATGATATCATGTGCTCACTAAACATTTGTTGATTCTCCAATTCTCCTTTCCTTTGCTCCCTTCTTTGTTCTAGTGGCCTCTTTCCAGAAAAATTCCTCTATTTAATTGCACTGTAGTGGACAAAGAGAAAGGTCATTAACCTCAAATGAACTCAGGCGTGGAGTCAAGTTCTACTCCTTATTAGCTGAGTAACTTATATAAAAGAGAGAACATATACCCACCTCACAGAGTTTTAATGGGATTTAATGACATGTCGAAATAAGGGAACTGCAGGTCCCAAGGTGCTTAATAAATATTAGCTAGTGTCCTTACCTCTTCTTTTCTTGTGGCTCACCTCTGCTGGCTTTCTATTTCCCACATCTCCGGTTGCTAGAGAAGAGGATGAGCAGGACTGATGGCCTCTGGGACTTCAAATGAAGGAGGAGCGATTTCTACACTGAGGTCCACCCTGACCTCAGGCTAATTTGTTTCTTACTCCTCAAGATCTAGTCCTTTTTTTGGTCTAGGAGAAGATTTTTGAAAGCAATTTCTTTAGATATTTTGAGGATTTCTTTGCTTTTTAAATTTCTCTATGCCCAAACGACTTCCCTTTGGAAGCTTGTGGTCTGCTTTATATATGCATGTAGGAAATGAAAAACAGAAGCTACATCAACAGCCTAGTTTCAAATGTGATCTTCCTCTGGATCTCTTTTGTTACTATTCTATGACCATAGGCATAGGGAAACTGACTGAGGATGCTTTGGCGGGTCCCAGACCTGGTGGCTTGCTTTCTCACTTTCTCTCTCTCTTTCTGGGTGTGTCTTCCTCTGGTGAGTGTACATGTCTTATATCAAATTAAAATGATAATAATAATAATAAGATGTGGAGGTCAGCATGTTGGTAAAACAGGGTTTCATTTCCAGCCCAGGCACTGGGTGCAAGGGGCTCTGGGCAATTCCCTTTCCCTCTCTGGGTCTCAGTATTTTCATCCTTTAAATAGGGGGTTGAGTCTTACAGTCTCTGCTCTTGAGCCCTTTGCTGGGAAAGTCTGGCAGTCAGGGACTGTATCTTTTCTGTTTGTAGCTGGATCCTAGCATCTAATGCTAGTAAGTCCACAGTAAATGTTCGTTGAATAAATGACTAATCCTTGGCTGTTTGAGCTGTCACCATGTGCTGGCAATCCTAAAACATCTCTTGGGAGAGATGACTAATGGGGACCTAACAGGTATGCAGAGTTGCATCGGGCAAGCTGAAAGGTTCTTGACATTTTTTAGCTTTCTCATCCCTATGCTGTGTATAGACTGCCTTAATCTACACATAGCCTGAAACAATAAAAAGGAATAGTAAAAATTACTGAATTCAGTTTAACTGCTGGGTATTTTGAAAATAATAAATAGAACATACATATTTAATATCTTTTTTGTTTAGTTAAAACGAAAACAAAACACTATCTTATTTGGATTCTGAAGGACTCCGTATGTAACGACCAACATGAAGGCCAACTTGTCAGGGGCAGGGATTATTTGGTTGACAGAGCTATTTCTTTCTCAGAAGCTCCAAGGCCCCTTTTGTGTGTCTTCCAGAGTGGCAAGAGTAGCTGAGAAGACCTCATAGACTTTGTGAAGTCCATGAACTCTGATCCCATAACCAAGTCACTGCTGGAAGAAATTCCCTGGCCATTTGGTAGACAGTGAGTTCTGGAATTTTCCACCTGTAAGAGGAAATGATGCATATAGAGCACTAGGTCCAGAGAGGTGCCTGATGTACCCAGCATCCGATAAGTAATAACTGGTCATCAATAACCTAGCCTCTGGATGTAAATAGCATTTAGAGCACAAAAAGGAGGACACTGTGCCGAAACATATGAGCCCTCTCTGTACAGTCAAGATGAAAAGAGGAGAGTGGGTTGGGGACTGATATCAGACATCTTCTACAGGCAGGTCTAACTGAGCAACAGGGAGCAGATAAAGCAATGCCTTGACTTGAAGAAGAACCACAGAATGGGGTCCTGATGCTCAAAGCTGTCTCTCTCTCTCCCCTTTGTGCTCTCCTTGCTCTCTCACTCTTCTCTTTCTACACACACACACACACACACACACACACACACTTGGTTGCACAAACCAGAGCAGTAAGTCTTACAGAACATCACAAAGAAGTCACACATATTAGAAGGACATCATTCTACAAGGATGATCTTCATCCTAACCACGTGTGATTTTACTTTCAATTTATGGTCTTTGTCACATTCAGTCTTTTCTACTAAATGTTTCCCTCCCAGAGCTCAAGAGGGATTGTTTGTCTCCTTCCTCCCTTCCAGCCTTTGCCTTTGATGTTTGGGGGCAGCAGACCCAGATCCCTGGGTGTGCTTGGGGTAGTGCCAGGGCGGAGGGGCTGCCCCAGCTGTGGGATGAGGGGTTGCTGTCGGCTGCAAGTGTCCGCATTCCTGGTGATAGTGTCATTTTGCCTAAGGCAACTCAAAGGCTGGAACAGCGGGGCTGTCAGAGAGACCGCCCTCTGGGGAAGCAGTGGCCAGCCGCAGAAGACTTCGTTCAAGGTTTCTTTTGTTCTGAGTAAAACCAGGTCCCTGCACTGGGCATTGGATGAACACTTAAAAGGGGGAAAAATGCTAGAGTTGCAAGATTTCCCATTTAGCTACAATTCTGTACCTAGATTGGCAGGAACTGTCTGAATGTGCTGGAGAGAGGCAGAGTGGATCTGTGGGGCTGTTGTTGGCTGGGAGCCTGGGACCAGCCTTTGAGCACAGCTGGCTCTTGCATTAGCGTCCTGTGTGGCCCTAAGCCTGTCGCCTCAGCTTCCTCATCTCTAATAAGGAAGAGGTCCAGGTCATGCCACCACCCCTGAAAACTGGGCTCCGGGATCAATTTAGGTGACAGCACCGTCTGCTCTAGCAGCCAACACTTAAATAACACTTGGTTTGGATTGCAAAATGTAGTAATTTAATCCTTGCTGACAACGGATGAAGCAGGTGCTGTTTTTATGTTATTCTTATCTTACAGATGAGGTACACAGAGGTTAAGGGATGTGTCCAAAGTCACACAGCCAGTAAGCTGGGATTCAAGGCCAGTCATTCTGGCCTCCAGGTCTGAACCCTTAATCACTATGTCACTCTGGACGTAGTGATAGTCTGACACCACGGAGCTCTGAGCAGTTCTGTAGCAAAAAAAATTTTACCTCTGTTTAACCCAGCAATTCCCCAATTTATGCCCAAAGAACCTTCAGGAAGCAGTGGGGTGTGATGGCTGAAAGCACAGCCTAGAGTCAGCTCTGGCTGCATTCACATCTTCCTGACCACTTACAGTTGCTGTGACCTTGGGCAGGTGCTCAACCTCTCTAAGCATCAGTTTCCTCAGCTTAAAATGGGGATGGTGAAGATAATGAGACACTGTGGGGATTAAAAGAGCCAACACGTGAGGTGCTCTTTGCCTGGCACATTGCATGGATGTCAGCTTTTGCTATGCAGGGAGTCCTCAAAAGTTTCACGGAAAAATGTGTGGTATGGATTTCACAATTTTTTGCTCCAAAAGAAGCTTATTTTGATTCCATTTTTTCCCCCACAGACTTGTTGCAGTTCCCTTGGATATAGTAAATAAAAATTGACAGCCATACATATTAGCATACTATATGGATGCCAACTTTTACTAACACACGCAGAGGGATTACAAAGATATATATATATTCATATATTATCTATAGATACCCCCCCACACACACATCCTATTAAAAGTCTATAGAATTAATATACCTGGTACACATTCTGGAAGCGCTGGTCTAAAAATCTAAATGATCTTTTCTTCTCCCCCTATTTTGCTTTCTATTTTTGAATTCTAAACTATCTAGGATCTTAGGAAGGTGAATGTGGGCTTCTTGTGCAGAATGACCTCATGCTCACAGCATGCCACAGCCAGGAAGGGCCTTAGAGATCATGGTGTCAAGTGCCCTCGTTTTATAGGAAGCCGAGGCCTGGGGAGGTCCAGTGACTTATCTAAAACCACTGTTCATGGAGCCATCATTGAAGAAAAATATAAATTCACAGAGTTACAGGACAGAACCCTGTCACTGCTCTTGTCTTGGGGCAGAGGGGACTTCTACATGAGATGAGCCTTTAGAGCTAATACTTAACAGTACCCCCTGCCCCGACTTCCCAAATAGCCTCAGGGATAGGAAGCTCTGGGCTTTCCTGAAAACCTACTCACCAGCTTCTTGTAGGGTAGCTAAAGACCTTTTAGGACCCTTTTCTCCAACTGGGCCTCTCTTGGTCTCGCATTGATTTACATCAGGAACATAAACATCCTTTAAAATCCAGGTTATAGCGTAGGAAGCGATTGCAAACTCCTTGGCCTTCCTGACCTACTCTGAAACACAGATGGGTGTTGAACCCTGTTGGAGACAGGTAGTTATCACCGAGGTATCAGGGGAGTGCAGGCCCTCCCTGATGTCATTCGAGTCTCCAAATATAGCAGTGCTGGTCACGAAGACAGCTCTCTGCCTGGACTCTGCTTTTTAATTGCCTGGATAGACTCATGCTCTTAGAGTTGCTGTTAGAGGCTCTTCTTTTCATCTGACCTGAGTCTTACTCATCTGTGTAAGACACCAGCCCCTGCACATGGCTACCCCACACTCTGTAGCTTCATTTCCTGCGGCTCGGCCCTGCCTCTGTCTACTGGGGTCAACACTCTACCCAATTTTTCTATCCTCTTTTCAGAGAATTGTTGCTGGAAGTAGCTGACCCACCACAGACAAGAATTTCCATCCCCTTTTCATCTAGGTGGGACAATAAGCTGACTTTAGTCCTATAGGATCTGGGAGAAGTGATATGATCCACTTGTAGGCCTGGGATATGTAAACCTTCTCTGCCTTTCCTCCATTTACTGGCAGGACATGGAGACCCTGATTGCATGTGTTGAAGACAGTGGAACCCCTGCAGCCTGAGACCCTAAGAGGCTATGTGAAGAAGTGTTCCATTCCCTACCCCACTGCTAAATGGTCTTTGTGTGAGCTAGAAATAAGTTCAACTGTGTAAGGTATGGATCTTTCAGAGTGTTTTGGTACCGTAGCTAGCATTGCCCTCATACATATTTATATTTCCTCAACTAGTAATATTCCCTGTCCCCTGACTCCGGCTCACATCCTACTTCTTGTCGGAAATCCTCCTGACCTTATTGGTGTCAGCGAGCCCTGTCGTCTGCATTTGCATAGCCCACATTGTCACATTCTGGCCATTCCCACTTTGCTACGCATGAGCTTGTGGCACTGATTGAAGAGGACAGAGACCTAGTTCTATACTCATTCTGCATCTCCCAAAATGCCTAGCGTCAAGCCCTGCAAACAGTAGGCACTCAATCAATACTTGTTGATCGATTTGAGGCAGGCTGGAATGATCCATATCAAACTCCAAGCATCATCTGGGAGCTTGCTGATTAAACAGATGAATCTTGCAACCTTTTTCTAATGCCACCACCCAGCCTTGACTGAGGGGAGCCTCTAGGCTGAGGGGCTCTCCTTGCAAGACAATTCCT
>NW_006159442.1:1364472-1394445 GCF_000334495.1 Tupaia belangeri chinensis | reverse complement strand
TTCCTGCTGGCTTTCCAGGACCCGAGATGCTCTAGGCCACTTTCAGATACCAGGGCATCCATCAAATGACCTGTCCACGGAAGGTGATTTTTTTTTTTTTCTTTCTACTCCTCCTGCTTAGAAAGACAAACACAAAGCCCCCACACTAAGGGCTCCTGTTTCGCTCTCTGCCTATTTAGGGAAAAGTATAATGGAAGTATCTTCCCATTGTTATCCTTGCAGTGTTTAAAAGTGTATATTTATGTTATAAGGGCTCACAGAAGAGTGGCAAGAGTTCTTGGAAGCCCCAATCCAGGGCTTCAGATCTCAAGTGTTAGCGGTGTACTTTGACTTGGACATCTCCTTTTAAACAACTGTTCCTAATGCTGCAGCAGCTGACAGTGCAGTAAAAACTCAGTCATGCCAGCTGGCTTCCACCATAGTGTTCGAAGATACCTTATAGTCACTATGCTTAACTTTACTAATTATTTTAATTTATTAATTTTAAAAAGGCTTATTACTTTTGTGAGAACTAGAGACAGAGAAAGAAGGGGACAGAGAGAAGAAGCCTCAACAGAACCTCATGCTGATATTCCCCTGAGCCTTCCTAGGCAACCAGCCAGGATCACAGGGACACGCCTCATGTGTACAAGTCAGTCAGGGAACCGGACCTGTTGAGGAACCTGGATCTTCTACAGGAATCCAGCATTGCTTGAGACTATTACTGCACATTATTACTGTGCTACTGAGCTGCCTCTTACTCATTTATTTCAATGTTGTATTGCTTTTTGTAGTACAGGTATGATTAGTGTAATAAAAACCACCAGAGAGTATGGATAAGTGAGAATATGAGTAAGCAAAGAAAAATGAACATCACATGAACTTCCATGAATCTAAGACAATTGACGGTAAATATTTGGTGTCTATCTTTCCAGACTTCCTTGATGCCAACACATGCATTTCTGGTGCATACTATACTGTTTGTAAGTTAGTTTTGCTTAACATTTTCCTCATTTTTGATATTTTGGTTTCACTTCAGATTGTGTAATCCTTTCACCTTTTAATGACTTCGTATTGTTCAAAGAAATGTACCATAGTCCAGAAAACTATTATTGCTTATGGCTGAACATTTAAGTATTTTTTTAAAATTTGTTTTGCTATCATAAATTCTTTGATGAATATGATATACAAACCTTTGCATGCTTGTGTGACTATTTCCTTAGAGTAGATTCATAGAAGTGGAATTACTAGGTTAAAGGAATGTAGATTTTAAAGCTGTATGGTATGTAGGGCCAATTTACCCTCTACCAGCAATCTAGCTATTCTTGAGTGGATTCATTTAAAGTAGTTTTTTTTGTGTGTGTGGATACTAATGAGGGAGAGGTGGAGTGGGGAGAACATTTGTAAATATCAGTAGTTAATGTATTTTGGTTATTGGGCTTAGATCTGTCCTGGTTGAAATTCTGCTGCTCTTCCAAACAGACCTGTGGTTTAAGATTCAGTTTTTATCTGATAAAAACTTGTAAAACATCTGAAGTTGTACACTTGTATAAGGGAGGTGATATTTTTTAATTCAGTATAATTTAAACAGACAAAAACCGTGAATTCTGGAAATTTGTGCGTGCTGTGCTGTGCTGTGGTGTGTGTGTATTTGTGTTTGTGTGTGTACATTTTCATCATGCAGCTTGTAGCCCTCTGAGCCAAGCCCTTGTTGTTTCAATAAGAAAAAAGAAGAAATCTGCTCTTGAGATACTCAGGGGAAAGTGAAAGCAAGGTGAAGAGGGGGCTGGTTTTCTTGCCGAGAAGAATACTGGAGAAGGGAAGATTTACATTAGGGAAACTGGCATTTTGATGTGTGCAGGTGTATTAAAATTCTTCTACTTCATGTGTCAAAAAATTCTCTTTTTATAGTAAAAAATAGAAACCATTAATATCACCGCCTCTCTTTCCCCCCATCCTGCCATGCTCCATTTTCTTGTCTGACTCTGGGACTCCCACACTGCTGCTTGTCATCTCATGGTGAGAGGATGGTCAGCATTTGTCATGGGCACAGACAGACATGGCACTTTCGCACTGTGGCCGGGGTCTTCATGCTGTCTAGGTCACAGGACCCGGTTAGCATGGTCCCTGAGAAAGGAAAGGCATCATCTTATTCCCAAATTCCTGAGCAAGCTTGCTTCTGGGAGCAGGGCACCAGCTGTGTGGTGGGGAGGAACAACAGAAAGAGCTCCAGCATCCTGTCTAGTTCAGTCAGTTCTTTAGCTACGGGTTGGAGACAGTGTCATGGAGGGAAGAAGAACTGGAGTTGATTCTGGAGTCCTGGCTCTGCCAGTGGCTAGAAGAGTGATTCTGCCCAAGTCATTTAACCTCTTAAGGTCCTAATATGTCAAATAGTGATGACAGGATTGACTGTGAAGATCTTCTGGGCTAATTCTTTCAGGTCCACTGGCTCTGTGATATATTTTGCCTGAATTCTCAGGTAGGAGTCATCTCTTCTCATTCTTTCTGTGGTACTGTAATCTCAAAGCACGTCGCACATGTAGCTCTCACTGTCCTGGGTGATGACATTGACTTGGTCTGTGTTGTCTGCTGGATTATTGCTTCAGTTAGGGCAATGCCAGTGGCCATGGCAATTAACCCCAAGTCTGAGAGGCTTAACTCAATAGATGTATATTTATCAATCACTTGATTGATGGGCATGTCCCTGTGAGATTTCATAGACCCAGATTTATTCTATCTAGTGACTATATCATCCCCTAGATTATGAGGTTGCAGACGTCCAACCAAAAAGCACGGGGTGAATGTACTGGGAGACACACCTACATATGACCTAATCACATCTTATAAACCTCACAACTTGCCCCAGCCATGGTAGCAAATCTGGTTAATGCTGCTACTTAGCAGGCTTAGTTCACAGAGGGGACCCAGGTTTGAATCCTGGCCCATCTTAAATGCTAAACATGATAGTACATGCCTGTGGTCTCAGTTACTTAGCAGGCTGAGGCAGGAGGATGGTGACATAGCAAGACCCTGTCCAAAAACAAAACAAAACAAAACAAAATTCTCCACTTTTTAATAGTATTACATTGGTAACATGTATATGTTGGAGGGGACATGTTTAAACAATGGCATAAACTATTAAAAAAATGAAGTGATGGGAGATTTTAGAGAAATCCTTGAAAGTAAGGACTATGTGAGTGTTATTTTTTTTATTTTACAAGTTTATTTTATTTTAAATCCAATTTAAAAAAGGAAGGAAATGCTTTAAAAGCCTACTGGCCATGACATTTCTAGATGGTCATATACTTTCTAAATATTCCGGACACACCCTGTATCATTGCCCTCACATGGTGGCCTGATTGCATGCACCTTCCAGCCACACAGATAACTGGTGACCAGATTTTTTTCCAGGAAAGAGTATCTGTGAAGCAGGGAAACACAGAGGGAAAGTGAATGATTAGTCATATGTGTACCACGAAGCACCCTGGAGATTACTTGTATTAAATTCCAATTATTTTCATAAAAAACACAAATCTTTTCATTTTTATAAAGAGCTTCCTAAAGATTCAGATGGCTGAATAAAAAGTAATCTTGGGTAGAAGGGAAGTGTGAAAGATTTAAGGAGCATGTTAATCCTCACCCCTCACTTGTTTCTGAACCTGAGGGCATAGACAAACCACTCTAAGCATGAGGATTGAGTTGTACTGATTAGCTTCTATAGCAGATGCCTGTAGAGTTCCTTGGCACTTTTTATATTAGTAAATTTGTTGATTGCTTTTAGTGGCTTTTTACTGTAAGCTAATATGACTCTGCTTGAGGGCTGTCTGCCTTTGGAATAAATTGCTTGAGATCCCCCCCTTTACCCAGGAGGGTAGGTGAATGGGAGGTGGTTGTGAAATACCCAACTTCTTCATTCTTTGAGGGGGACAGTTCTTAGGTGAGTTCTACATCCTTTCTCAGAGATTCCAAAGACATTGAGTCCTATTTCCCCTAATTTCAACATAGGCATTAATGCATCTAATTGGCCTCCTCTTTTTTTTTGCTGAACTTCTCCTCTTTTATTAATGCTTCTTGAGAACGTGTTCCAAATAAACTGTGTGTACAAAAATCGTTGTCTCAAGGATGGCTTCTAGGGAGAACTCAAATTAAGGCAGGTTTTTTTCCCCCAAACTAATTGCCAAATATGGACTCTTATTTGTAAAGAATAAGAAAAAAAAAAGACAAAGTTGAAAAAATTTCCCAGTGTCAGACTTTCCCAATGCTGCCTTGAAGTTTGACTGGGAAGAAACCACACAAAGAAATATTTATGGAAAAGAGATCATAGTATCAGATATTCCAAGTTTGGGAGCATCTATGAAGCACAGTTGTGTTAGCATTGTAGTTTGGAGAATTATAAACGTGAGTCTTCTGATGAGAAAATCAGATTGCCCCTAATAATAAAAAAAACAAGAATTAAAAAAATAACCTATCCTGATGCAAAGCCAGGACCAAGACCCACTGTTCTATTTAAGTTGATGGCATTAAAATGACATAATGACTACAATGGTTTATTTTCTGTTTCTGTGAGCCAGGCACTGTGCTAAGTCCTCTGAATATGCTACCTCATTTAATTATGACAGCAACTGTGAGGTAGGATGTTTTGTTATCTGCGTTTTAGAGATGATGGGCCTATGCTGACAGAAGTTAAGAAACTTACCTGAGAATGCATAATCCTTGCTTTGTAACTGAAATGCAGACTGAAATTTAGTCTTATGCCTCCCTCAGGTACCATGTGTTTGTGCACTTTCTTGCTCTTTCTTAGGCAAACTTGTCAAGAGTTGGTGTTGTCAAAAGATTGATTTTGTTTTTATTGATTAATTTATAGTTTATTTAAAATTATTTAATTTAATTTTTAATTTTCAGATTAATTTCACATTTTACATTAAGGTCCCCATTATGATGTATACTATATGTGTGTACACATAGACACACACACACACACACATACATATATATATTTATAAAGAGAACTTTACATTTTTCTATTTGTTAGATGTTCCCTTTCCTTGAAACTCACACTCACCCTCTACCACCCACTTTCTACCACCTACTCTCACCCTTTACAGTCTCTGGCGTCCACACCCATCCTCTCCACCATCCCATCTTTCAATTTCTCAACCTCTGCCATGGACACTCAGTATAAACTGAGTGGGGATATACAATGTGTATCTTTCAAATTCTGGTTCACTTCTCTCAACATTAAATGTTCTATATTCATTCACTTTGAGGCAAACAATATAATTTCTTTGTTTCTTATAGCTAAGTAATATTCTATAATATATATGTGCCACAGTTTTTCAACCCAGTCATCAGTTTTTGGACACTTAGATTTGTTCCATGTTTTAGCAATTGTGAATAATACAATAATAAACATAGATGGATGTGAAACTGCTTTTCTGATTGAGTGTTTTCCTATCCTTTGGGTAAATACCAAAGAGTGAGATTATTGGGTCATTTGGCAGTTCCATTTGTATGTTTTTGAGGAGTTTTCATATTGTTTCCACAGAGGTTACACTAATTTACACTCCCACCAACAGTGTAAGAGGGTTCTCTTTTCACCACAACTTTGCCAGCACTGTCACTCTTTATTTTTTAAAGAATTATTTAATTTTATCTATCATTACTATTATTATTATATTTTAAAATTTGTTATATAGCATGTGCACTCACCAAGGAGAGAGGCAGAGAGAAGGAGAGGGAAAATGAGAAAGCAAGCCACCAGGTCTGGGACACAAACCACAGTCAGCCATGTAAGAGTCTAGCACCTCATCCACTGTGCCACCTTCATTTTTTTGATCCTAGTCGTTCTAACTGAGGTTAAATGGTATCTCATTGTGATTTTAATTTGCATTTCTCTTATGACAAGAGACTTTGGACATTTTTTCATATGCCTTTGGCCATTCTTAAGTCATCTTTGGAAAGTTGTCTATTCAATTCATTTGCCTATTTCTAAATTGGATTATTCTTTTTTTTTTTTTTTTAAATAAGTGAGCTGATTGAGTTCCCTATATATTCTGGATATCAATCCCTTATGTGAGGAATATTTTGCAAATATTTTCTCCCATTCTGAGGATTGTCTTTTCATGGTAATTATTGTTTCCTTTGTTGTGAGGAAGCTTTTCAGTTTGATGTAATCTTACTTGTCTTTTTGGTATTATTGCCTGTGCTTTAGAGGTCTTATTTTAAAAATCTTTGCCTCTTCCAGTGTTTTCAAAAGCTTCCCCTATGTTTTCCACTACAGTTTTATAGTTTGAGGCTTTATATTTAAACCTTTAATCCATTTCAAATTGATTCTTGGTGAGAGATAGGAGGTCCAGTTTCTTTTTTCTGCAGGTGAATATCTAGCTCTTCTGGCACCATTTGCTGAAAAGACTTTCTTTCTTCCATTGCATTGTTTTTCACACTTTGTCAAAGATCAGTTGGCTGTATGATTTGGTATTCATTTCTGGATACTCTATTCTGTTCCATTGTCTATGTGTCTACTTTTGTTCCAATTTCATGCTGTTTTGATTATCAGTGCCTTGTAATATATTTTGAAGTCAGGTAGTGAGATGCCTCCTATTTCATTCTTTTGACACAGTATTGCCTTGGTGATATGGGGTCTTTTATGATTCCAGATAAATCTTATGTTTTTTTTTTCTTTCTTCTTTTTCTGTAAAGAACGTCACAGGAAGGACAGGCAGATGATGTAATGATTACATCACTGGACTCCCACGTGGTTGGCCATGACTTGAGTCCTGAACCTGGTGGCTTAAAACTATTCTCAACTGGACTGGTCTGAGATGTATTTCATGTTGGGTAAATTGTCTTTATAATCTTTATAAGCCAAATGATGTATAGCAATTGAATGTTTAAAAACATAGTAAGAATAAAAATACCCAAAAACTCATGCCAAGTGTACGTGTGTGTGTGTGTGTGTGTGTGTGTGTGCTCAAAATCTTGAGAAGAGAATGGAAGAGAAGGGACTGCAGTGTGGCCATACCCTTCCCCTCTGGGGGGTGTGATTTCTTGATTTCTGCCTCTCTGTTTCCAATGAGTGCATGAGGCCTATAGTCAAAAATCTCTCAAAAATAAATAAATAAATAAATAAATAAATAAAGTCACAGGCACTTGGATTGGAATCTCATCGAATATGTAAATTAATTTAGGTAGAACTGACATTTTAATTATATTGATTCTTCTAGTCAAAGAACACAGGATGTCCTTTCATTTGCTGTATCATACTCAATCTCTTTTTCAGTTTTTCATAGTTTTCTTTGTAGAGGTCTTCCACCTCTTTGGTTAGGTTTATTCCTAGATATTTTATTTTTTTCTGGGTATTGTAAATGAGATGGCTTTGTTCAATTCTGTCTCAGTATGTTCATTGTTGGTTAATAAAAAATACTATATATTTTTGCATATTGACTTTGTATCCTGCTTCTTTATTGAATTCATTTATCACTTCTAGAAGTATTTTTGTGGATTCCTTTGGATTTTCTATGTATATAATCATATTACCTGCAAATAGAAACAGTTTAGTTTCTTCTTTTTCTATCCAAATGTTTTTTATTTTGCTCTCTTGTCTGATTAAATTGGTGAAGACCTACAGCACTGGGTTGAAAGTGAGAAGCCTTGTCTTATTCCAGTTTTTAGTGGGCAAGTTTTCAACTTTTCTTCATTCAGTGTCATATTTGCAATGAGTCTGTCATATACATGGCTGTTGTGCGGAGGAATGCCTTTCTACCTCTATTTTGCTGAGAGTCTTGATCATAAAGGGATGTTGCATTTTATCAAAAGCTTTTTCTGCATCTTTGGATATGATCATATGTTTTATCTTCTTTCTGTTCATGTGATGTATTATGTTTATTGTTTTGCATATGTTGAAACATCTTTGCATCCCTGGGGTAAAGTCTACCTATTCTTGGTGTATAATCTTCTTAATATGCTATTATATTCAGTTTGCTAGTATCTTGTTGAAAATTTTGGCATCAATATTCATCAGGAATATTGGTCTGTAGTTTTCTCTTTTTGTTATTCTTGTCTGGTTTTGGCATCAAGGTGATGGAGGCTTCATAAAATGAGTTTGGGAAGATTCCTTCCTTTGAATCTTTAGAAATAGTTTGAGAAGAATTGGAGTTAGCTCTTCTTTAAAGTTTTGTATAATTCAGAAGTGAAGTCATCTGGACCTGGGCTTTATTTTGTTGGGAGACTATTTATTACTAACTTAATTTCATCACTTGTTAATGGTTTAGTCAGGCTTCCTATTTCATCTGGTTCAGCCTATGTAATTTGTATATGTCTAGAATTGTGTCCATCCCATCTAGGTTTTCTATTTTGTTGGCATATTGTCATTCATAGTATTATCTCAAAAATTTTTGTATTTCTTTTTTTTTTTTTTGGAGAGGTTTCTACTATAGGGCGTGCACACTCACCAGAAAGGCAGAGAGATAGAAAGCGAGAAATCACCCCCCAGAGGGGATGGCCATGCTGCAATTCCTTCTCCTCCATTCTCCTCTCGGGATCTTGGGTACACACGCACATGCACCTGGCTTGAGTTTTAAGCCACCAGGTCCAGGACTCAAACCGCAGACGACTATGTGGGAGTCCAGCGACATAGCCATCACTCTAACTGCTGGTCCCCCAAATTTTTGTATTTCTAATGTATCAGGTTTTTTTTTTTTTTTTTTTTTTTGAGAGGTTTTTGCTATAGGGCGTGTGCGCTCGCCAGACAGACAGAGAGAGAGACAGAGAGACAGAAAGCAAGAAATCACCCCCCAGAGGGGATGGCCATGCTGCAATTCCTTCTCCTCCATTCTCCTCTCGGGATCTTGGGCACACATGCACACGCGCCTGGCGTGAGTTTTAAGCCACCGGGTCCGAGATGCGAACCACAGTCGACTACGTGAGTCCAGCGACATAGCCATTGTGCTAACTGCTGGTTCCCTAATGTATCAGTTTTAATATCACCAGCTTCATTTTTTATTTTATCTATCTGATTCCTTTCTCTGTTTTTCTTTATTAGTCTAGCTAATGGTTTATGAATTTTATTTATCCTCTCAAAAAACCAGCTTTTTGTTTCATTGATTTCATTGTACAGTTCTTTTATTCTCTATTTCATTTATTTCAGCTTTAATCTTTACCATTTATTTTCTTCTTTTATGTTTTGGGTTTTATTTATTTATTTGATGCTGTTGTTGTTGCTCTCCCAGTTTTTTAAAAAAATGTGATGTAAAAGTTATTATTTGTCACCATTCTATTATTTTTTCCTTGTGGACACTAATGGCTATGAATATCCATTTTATGTTTGCTTTTGCTATGTCCCAAAGTTTATGGAGAGTGGTGTTTCATTATCATTAGTTTCAATGAATCTTGATTTCAGCCTTAATTTCTTCAGTAGTTTGAAAGTCATTCAGAAATACGTTGTTAGTTTCCATGTTTTTTGTATATTTTGGAGGATTCTTTCTGTTGTTACTTTCAAGTTTATTTCCATTGTGGTCAGGTAAGATGTTGGGTATAGTTTCTATACTTTGAAATTTGTGGAGGCACGTTTTGTGTCTTATGCAGTCAATCTTTGAAAATATTCCATGTGGAGATGAGGAAAAAACAGTGTATTTTGTAACTGTTAAATTGAATACTCTGTATATGACTGTCAGACCCATTTTTTTAAACTTCTTTTCTTCTATTTTCCTTGAATTGTTTTGTTGTTTTTGTGCTTCCTGCTTTGAAAGTTGAGTCCATTTAACTCCAATGTATTTATTATGCTAATAAATTTGTTTATTGCTATTCATTTGCTTCTAATGACCACTTTGTCTACATCCCCTAAGTTTGCCATGTAGTGCTCTTTTGAGTTATAAATCTTTTGTAATTGTGAAAGTTTTCAGGTGTAGATTTTCTCTTTTTTTGTTTGTTTTATCTTTTTGTTGTAGATTTCCAACTGTATTACATTGTGGTCAGTGAATGTATTCTACATCATAAAAACTTTTCTTCCTTGATTTCTTTTTAGTTTTTGCTATCTTGTGTATGTGCTTGAGAGAGAGAGAGAGAGAGAGAGAGAGGAATCACCCTGCGAAGGGATGGCCACACCATAATCCCATCTCTTATAGTTTTCTCTTGGGATTTTTGGGCACTCAGACATGTGTACCTAGGAAGATTTTCAAATCACTGAGTCTAGGACTATGTAACAGAACAAGAGATATTCCAGAATTTCTATCTGAATGGAAAGGAAAGCACACCCTATTGACCTCACAGCTTTTACTTAAAATTGAACAACATCAATTATTCATGTTAAAAATGGGAAAGGGAGATGACAAGAAGACTAAAACCCATTTCCCTACTCTCACTGGCCTGCCACTGGTACAGATCATTAAAAGCAATCTTTGTTTTTTCTCCTTATCTTTTAAATTAAATCATTTAATTTAAAAATATTTTTAAAATTTACACTTAATCACTGTACATCTTTATCATGTACAAAATGTTTTTTCCCAGCGTGCATGCAGTGCATATCAATTAAGTCAAAGATATTACCATATATATTATCACTTACAGATCCCTATCTTTTCTATTCCCTAGCTTAATGACTTGATCAGAACAAATCTTTAACATGTGTTGAATTGAATAGATACACCTATTATAAAATAATTTACACTATGTACTGATATAAGAAGCATTTACTGAGAGCAAGAAGAATTGGAGAAGAGATCATGCATCACAAGTACCAACAGGGAGTAAGTGAGGCTTGACTGGTGCCCTGCAGAATGAATAAGATGAATCAAAGTAAAGCAGAGGGACAGGGTGTTTCCAATACAGACAGAAGCACTATCAACCTGTTGGTGGGAGCAAATACATTGGATTCATTTACATGATGACAAAAGAATGAGTTTGACTGCAGTAAATAATTCCCGCTGTAGAGTAATCAGAAATCTAGGTGAGTGAACAAGATAGGGCCATAGTTAAGGATTTTAGTTTAGAGGAAAACCTAACTCATAAAGGAAATGAGAGTCACTGTTGGTGAGGTTCAATGTGTGTGTTAAGGAGATTAATTTATCCATGTTGGCAAGATGAGTTAGAAGGGAGTGAATGGAGTGGTAATGAAGATCTAGGTGATGAAAAAAGCAAAAGGAGTTGGAGAATAATTGAATATGTGGTTGAAAATAGAGGAGATCTGGTTGACTCCTTGGTACTCAGTGTAGCAGGCTGAGAACTGGTAATGACATTCCAGATGCGGGAAAGCAGAGTAGGTTTGAAGGGAAGACCATGACTTGGTTTTTAATATGTTACATTGAAAACAATTGAGGGGAAACATTTGGAAGTTATCAGACTGTAGAAGAGAGAGGTAGCAGAGAGGTTGCAGAAAAAGTCACAGAAGTCAATGAGAGAGACTCTCAAGAAAGAGAGAGAGAGAGAGAGAGAGAGAGAGAGAGAGAGAGAGTGTGTGTGTGTGTGTGTGTGTGTGTGTGTGTGTAGGGTGGGACAAAATTGTCAACTATGTCAAATGTTGTACAGAAATGAGAACAGGGTGGTTAGACACAGAACCTAAGACTTGACTTTAATGCTTTTTTCAGTTAATGTGATGGTGATAGATAGATTAATCAGTTTACAAAGGTTTAGGGGAGAGTGAGCAGCCAAGTAGGGGAGGCAATAGGCCTAAAAGGCATAAGTAATGTTACTTGGTCTAACCATCTCCTTCCTTTAATTTCTCTGAAAGCTTTAAGACATCTTAGAAATGGAAGTACTCTTGGAGAGTGAGGTGCTGAGAGGCAGTAAGAGTTAAGCCTATAGACTGACGTGGAACTAAAGAAGGAGTTTCAAGGTCTTTGAGATGGAACTCACTAATACCTGGTAGGGGACAGAGAGCTATAAGCCATTGAAAAGTTGGATTAGAGGAGAAATATAAACCACCGAAATCTTCTAGAATGTTGAAAATAGGCAATAATGAAGGCAACATAGAGACCAAGTAGGGTGAGAGAAGAGAGCATGGACCCTATTGGGGTGAATGTAAGGGGCATGAATTTTGGCTGGGTGGCCAGTGGGTATTTAAGTGGGTAAGAAAGTAATGAGAAAGTCCACCCATGGGGCAACAAAGGGTCTGGTTGTTTGGAGGTTTCCTTGGTGATCAGAAGTAACCTGCCATACCTTCACAGTTTCTCACTGAGGACTTCTTTCTTGAAAGGACTTACTGGCTTATTAAGATTGAGGCAAGAAAAAGCTCCTTATTTTGATAGCCCTGAAAGTTTGAACTCTTTTCTTTCAGGTCAAACTTAGCACAGATATGAGGCTTCATTAACTGTACCTCAGTTCTGAGAGGAAATCTCAGTGGACTCAATATTTATAGCTCAGGAAACCTAGGACTCTTCCAGAGGGAATAGGTTGTGTAATGTCAGATCTCTGGAGAGGTCTGAGGATTTTAAGAAAAGGAGCTCTTTACTCCTTTCTGCCTAGTCACTAGGATGCAGCCAGGCTTGTCTGTTATACAGGTTGATGAGTGTTGCAGGTGATCTGTGTTGCATGCTGATCTGTGGGTGGGAGGTCTTGATTTTAGATTTAGCTGAGTTCATAGCTAAGTCATTTACCCTATCTTGGCATCAGTTTTCCTCAACTGTAATTGCTAGGTGTGGCAGGAGTTTTGAAA
This sequence comes from Tupaia belangeri chinensis, assembly GCF_000334495.1. Lineage (NCBI taxonomy): Eukaryota > Metazoa > Chordata > Mammalia > Scandentia > Tupaiidae > Tupaia > Tupaia belangeri. Next base: position 1,381,820 of record NW_006159442.1, on the reverse strand, counting down.
ATCTTGGAAAGCGGGAGAAATGGAGGAGAAGGGATGGCGATGTGACCATTCCTTATGGGGGGTGCTTTTCATCTCTCCATATCTCTCACTTTCTCCAGTGAGTGCATGTGTCTTCTGTAAAAATTAAAAAGAAAGAAAGAACAAATACTAATATGCTACATAGCTTGCGTGTATGTAAGTATTAGGGTAATTGGGTAGGAGTGTGTACATATTTAAAGATGATACTCTCTGGGACCAGCAGTTGGCATAATGGCTATGTCGCTGGACTCCCATGTAATCAACAGCGGTTTGAGTCCCAGACCCGGCGACTTAAACTCATGCCAGGCACGTGTGCGTGTGTGCCCAAGATCCCGAGAAGAGAATGGAGGAGAAGGGATTGTGGCATGGCCACACCCCCTGGGAGTGATTTCTCGCTCCACGTCTCACTGTTGTCTTTCTGGTGAGCACACATGCCCTATAGCAAAAACCTCTCCAAAAAAAAAAATTTTTTTTTAAAAAGATGATACTCTCTATAATCATGTATCTCCAATCCTTCCATTTCAGTGATAGAATCATTCCCAAAATGGAAGAGAAATGTTTCTAGAGCCTGGTCCCCTCAGCTTCCACCCTTGTTCTATCTTCCCCTGTGTAGACAAAAGGCTTCTTGAAAGCCTTGCTCATCTTCACTTGAGCTCTTTACCTCACTCTCATGCCTCATCCACTCCAGGCCTCCACCTCATCATTCCACAGCATATTTCTCACTAAAGTCTCCAAGTAGCTTAGTCTAGCAGACTAAGCTTTCCTTCTCTTAATGTGACTCCTCGGCAGCATTGAATATACACATCTACTTTGCCCAACACAGCAGGCTGTATTTATTCTCTTTGCCTTAGTCATTCTCTTCTATCCTTTTAGGATCTCATTCTCCTGTTATCTAGCCACTGAATAATATTGCACAAGGACTATAGGCTCTCATTCCTGTCTCACTTCATACCGCTCCCTAGGCAATTTCACTGTTAAACCCTTCATTCCATAGTCCTCTAACTGCCAGTGAAATCCAGATTTAGACCCCAACATACCTACATTCCAGGGACAGAATAGCCTTCTACTTCTAGTTCTAATCCTCTATAAGAGCCACGAAACATATGTGATTCTTTATAAAATTAGATGATCTCTTTCCTATTCAAGCAGAGTTGAGATGGCACTTTTAATGGAGATAATTTGATCTAGTATGTAAGAGAAAAGCTTGAACCTGCTCTGAAGAAGGCTACAAACTCGCTGGAAAGACAAAGAAGTATTTGAAGAAATACATCCAAAGGCAGGTCTTTGAGGGAGCATACAGAAGAAGAGAGACCACAGCAACATTGTGGCAAAAATAACTGAATCTCATTAAATGAGGTGTTGGAGTCCTTCCCTTTGCACAAAGGTATCCATTATTCAGAAAGAGAACCTGGCATTCCATAGTATCCTATCAGAAATTAACATCATCACCAGCTCTCATCAAAATAACACGCGAATAGCACATCTAAAAGCTATTTAGCAGAACCACTCAATATTACATGCGGGGTTTGAAGATGCCCACTTTGAAATTGCTCCTTTTAATCACAGACTGGAAGCAGCAAGATGCAGAAAAAATTATTCTTGCCTCAAATTAATTAGGATTCTCTCTGGTTGAAAGCTTTTTCAATGAAAGAAAGAGAAAAATAATTAATGCTGCACAAAAGATGATGATGGAACAGGGTTATGTATGAATGCAATGACTACTTAAACCACTCAATGCTTGTAAAGAATCCAAGGCTTGTTGGGGGGATGCTGGTCATGGTGACCCACTCAGCAAAAGAATTTCTTTTGCTCCTGATCTTGTGGCTAGAGTAGCCTGTTAGCATGAGAAGAAGCAATTGGTAGTCACAGACTGGAATTTATGCAAAGGCTGAAACTGAGAAGGAAGGATGGCCCAGGGTGGATCTGAACCAGTGGGAGTGTCTTGCATTCCTTCCTTCCTAGGCTATTCCCCTATGATGTCCTGTTTTCAAATACCCTCCTGTTAACCCTTGGGGTCCATTTTGGAATCCTGCTCAGATCTTATTTTGGGGAATCTACCTTACTTGGGGGATCTGTCCAAGCCCCCGTGCCCCTTTCCAACTTTATTCCCTCTATCACAGAGCACGTGTCCAATGTCCCATTCCCTCAAGGCCTTCCTTACCCCTATTTGTTTGTGATAAGTCTAAATAAAATGTTTTGATTTTAAAGGTAACTTTCTGCAGGCAACAATGAAACCCAAAGACCTGGCCTACAGGGAGAAGTTTTAGGTACCTGACAAACATATCTCCTCTAATCATGGCACATCTGGTGTTGGAAGGAGGAGTATTGACTTTGAAGTAGAACAATCTTGGTTCAGTGTGGGTGGTCTGACCACTTCCTGATTGGGGGCTTCAGAGCATGCTGCTTGATGTTTCTGAGCCTTGGTTTCCACCTCTATAAAGAACTTAAGATAACTACTTCTCAGGGTTGGAAAAAATAAGACAGTGGACATCATGGTTTTAGCCTAGTGCCTAGGACAAAATAAATGCTCCTTAGATGTAAACTGTTGTATAGGATGCTGATCTTGTTTACAGAAATATTATTTTTTATAAAAAATGTCCTGAATTGGTTGAAAGGGGAATAGTGATGGGAAGATGACTGATTCTGTATTAGCCAGTCATACACAGGCCTGTACAGGGGGTTACATGTCTGTGCTGGCTGCATGGGTATGGCCTAGAGCGTCTCAGAAACATATCTGTGTGTTCCAGTGGAAAGAACACTCACTGATCCAGGAGTCAAAATGATAAGGCTCTAAGTGATTCTACCTCAAAGTGACTACTTGATTTAGGGTAAGTTAAGTTTACCATGGGAATTAAATGAGTCTTTTAAGTTGATTTATTCCATAAGTGAGAGGGAGAGAGAAAGAGAAAGGCACTCTCAGAAGGGTTCTCACACCACGATCCACCATGATCTACCCCAGCCTCAGTCAGCCCAGATTACAGGCACAATGCACACACACTTGCAGTGTATAGGGAGGCCCTGGGACACACATTGGGGAGGGTCAAGCTGCTTACCACTGCATTATCATCTGACCCCATTTAATCGACCGTCATTATATGGCAGGTACTAGCAGGATCTTGAAAACACTAATGAGCAAACAAGGTCCTTCTTGGAAGGAGCTTCACTCTACTCAAAATGCCCTTTTGGGCCCTGCCTCCCACCCATCTTTTCAGTCCCATTTCCTTCTCTATCCTACCTATCACCAGCTCTCACCTTAGGGGACTTGCCTCTTTCATGTATTCCATATTGGACTGTCAGTCCAGATCAGGTTTTCTCATTTTCACAATGTTTTTTCCCTTTTCTTCTTCTTTTTTATTTTTCTTTCTTCTATTATTTTATTTTCTTTTACATTTCTTTTACAATCACTCTACATCTTTACAGCATACAAAGTGGATTTTCCCAGCATGAACACATTGTATACTAGTCCAGTCAAAGATATTACCATACAATTATCATCACCAGATAATTTTCCATTTTTGTGTTAATTAAATGAGTTTGCTTCTTCTTTTCTTTCTCTTAATTCCCTCCCCCCAACCACCCCACATTGTTCATCCTCCTCCTGCACTGTCTCTGCTGTCTACAGTTGTTCTCCATGCCTTTATACCTCCCAATCTTTCAGTTTCTGTCATAGAGTATATTCAGTATATATTAAGAGAAGACATACAATGTTTCTCTTTCATAATCTGGCTTGATTTACTCATAATTAAATCTTCCATATCTGTTCACTTTTAACCAAATGCCAGAATCTCACTATTTTTTATGGCTGAGTAATATTCCACAGTGTATATGTGCCTCATATAAATTTAAACATTTCTTATCTATTCTTTTCACACTGGACTCATCCTTTGAGGCCAGCTCAAATATTTGCTCTTTCCTAGAACCATCCCTGACCATCCATCTGGATTAATTGCTCCTCCCTTCAGGCTTCTAGCATTGGAGTTCTTACCCAAGTCTGCTATCTCTTCCATTCCATCTAGTATTCTGGTTATTTGCATGTCTGCTATCACCATGGATTGCAGTCCCCTGGAGGAACTCTTGTCTTTTTGGCCCTTAACTCGCTACTAAGGGCCCAGTTCAATGCTGTGCCCATAAAACAAGTGTCCCCTAAATATTATTTCAACGAAACAGTGCTAAGGAAAAGAAGTATTTTAATGATGTCTGTCCTTACCATGGCTATTGGCTAGAATTGAACTAGGCCTCTGTGTGATGCATACACAATTAAAATATATCCCCACGTTTCTCTGTCAAACAAATGTACCATTGTCAGACTCCCCACGTGTAGACACGCTGTTTCACAACACAGTGGCAGAGTAATGGGGCAGAATGTGGAGCAGCATTTTTCCTGTTGTCCCAGAATTCCAGAGAAGGTCCAAGGATGAAGCCAAGGTGCTAAAATAGGCAACGGCTTTCCCCTAAGAAATCTGGATGGTTTATTTGTGATATACAAGACGTATCTATATATGTATATTCAAGTCCAGTATTTGATCCAGCTTTCCCCTACCCTTACGTTGAAAATTTCCAACATATATGGTTTGTCCTAAGCACAAAATCCTGAGCCAGGGGATACCAGGTAGTGAATTATCATGGCACAAGGAAGGGCCGGAAACCTGAATGTTACCAAATTTTAAACCTGAAATGGTTGAGACATTACTGAACTTGACAGTGTTTTTCTGTAATTAATAAGATCATGTTTCTGGTCATCTGGTAGAAATAGGGTATACTTTTTTAGTTTTTTGCCATAGAATGTGTACACTCACCAGAGAGAGAGACAGAGGGAAAGTGAGAAATCATCCCCTGGGGGGGATGACCTCTCCACATCCCTTCTCCTCCATTCTTTTCTTGGGATTTTGGGCCCACACGTGCACACATGCCTGGCATGATTCTCAAGTCAGCAATGTGGGAGTCCAGCACATTAACTACCACACCACCTGCTGGCTCCTAAGGTCTTTAGTTAAAGAAAAAGGGGAAAGGAATTGACCAGCGACACAACTCACACAACTCTTCCTCTGGGCTGTGGCCCAGCATGTGCAAACATCTTTGCTGTTATGGCTTCTGTCTGGTGGGCTGCCATCCCTCCCTGGCAAGAGGATGACTGTGACCAATCTGCTTTCTAGTGCCCACAGTTAGTTATAGGAATCAGTCATTTCTGAAGGGCCTGAAGACTTGGCGCAAGTGGAGACTTCCCATCTGATTTTATTGGGACCAGGAGGTGGCATAATGGTTATGTTGTTGCACTCCCACGTGGTAAACCACATTCAAGTTTGGAACCCGGCAGCTTAAAACTCATGCTGGGTTCATGTGTGTGTATGCCTAAAATCCCGAGAAGAGAATAGAAGAGAAGGGATTGCGGCATGGCCATCCCCCCCGCCCCCCGGGGGAGTTGATTTCTTGCTTTCTGTCTCTCTCCCTCTCTCTGTCTCTCCACTAAGCACACACGCCCTATAGCAAAGACCTCTCTAAAACAAAACAAAACGAAACAAAATGCAGGTGTGCCCAGGACTGGTTAATTTGTACAGAAAAAGACATTCAGGTTTTCAGGTAGGAGTGCTAAAGTTTCAGTGTGCATCATAATTACCTGGTGGGGAGGAGGGCAGGATGGCTATAAAATGCAGATCCCCAGGTCTGGCCTCTGACTTTTGACTTTGATGGAAGTGACCCCTGGGACACCTTTTGAGAAACAGTATTCAGGGTATTGTGTGCCATTTGGATTTCCTTAAAGGCATCCAGAATGGACACATAGCACATTGAAATTCTCTCCTGCAGATGAGTTTTAAAGGCAAAACAAAGTTTTTAGGGAGGAGGGATTATGTGAAAGGTAGTTTCTTAAGAAAGTTGACAGCAACTGGAAGGAAAAAAAACGTGCCTGGAATAGACATGACATCTTAATCATTGGTACTGAGGAGCTGTAATGCCAGACTATAGAAAGCTTAAATAAAACTGTAGCTCTTTTTCTTTTATTAAAGAAAGCCCAGGAGTACAATACCAGAATAAGAACTAATTCGGGAAGCTTGCTGGTATGATATTGTCAGTCACACCAGTGATGTGGATAAAAGCTTTTAGCACATGAATAATTTCAGTGAAAGGGCTTTATCGCTTTTTATTTGCTGGGCATTTACAGGAGAATAAACATGCTGGTATATATTATATATGGAATGAAAGTCAGCATCAAATGAAAGCGAAGACCCCGGACCCAGTTACCAGAACAGACTGTGGTTGCTTAGCAACCAGGCAACTGGAGAATACGCTCTCCCTTTCTTTCTTTTGTTTTTAGATTGCAGTAACCTTTGATCAATTTTGGCTCCACAACAAAAGCCTTGGATATTTTGAGAGAAGGGTACCTGCTAATTTGTAGTAGCAAGGACATAGACCGTGACACCAATTTCTCTCTCTGATTTCATGTTGAACAGCAAAACGGTCTAAAATTCCTTTTAAAAGTCTTATTGCTGCTGAGCTGGATCTGTGATGAATCAGAAGTTACATGATAATTGCTTCAAATTGCCCTAAAAGATGTTTGCTATCTGTCAATTCCCCTTGCTGCTGCTTCTCACTGGCCAGCTTTGGAAGCCTAGGCCCTGGCTGTAAATCCAGTTTCTAAGAGAAAACGCTGACCTTCCCAAGTCCTAAATCCTTGGGAGATTTTTAAGTGGTCATTCAAAAGCATCATGGAATAAGGAAAGGGTCAACTGGAAAGGGCGTTATAAATAATCTCTTCTGGGTCCTTCTTTACTGTTTTTTCCATTCAAAATTTTTTTTTTTTAAAGCACGTTGGCAATGTCTACAGGTTCTGCTACCAACAAAGAAAACTCACAGATCCTTCTGTTCCTTAGGGAGTTTAAAGCTGTGAAGTGTGAGGAAGGGCAGAGATAATGATCCTATTTGATACATATGCCCAACATAGAAGAGAAATATCTAACAGTTTGCATGCTGCATGTCAATGGAGATTCCATGGGATGGAGCTGGTACTGGCTTCTAAGTATTGAGCTAACAGTTTGGGTTCTAAAGGTCGACCTTATTTCAATGAACTTAACTTTCCTGAGTTAATCAGGTCAAGGACTCCTAATAGGCTAATAGCACCATTTCCTTATTTGAAAGAGATAAATGTGTGGAATCATGAAGTGAAGGAGGTAGAGGGGAAAAGCAGAATTTAGGCGCGGTGGTGATCATGCCTGTAATGAGACACTATGGAAAGCTGAAATAAAACTGAATCTCTTTTTGAATGCTGTATCTCTTTTTGAAGGTCTTTATGAGCTTGAAATGAATGTGGAGACTGAAGAGTTCAACTCCTTTCTCCTTTAAGAAGGAAGGTAAAGAGCAACTTTGCAGCCCAGATGTTTTCCTGGTTTTGAATCAGCTTTGGAGTGTGCATCGCCTGGACAGTAAAGGCTAGTTTTATAGTCTCCCCATGGCTCAGTTTAAATGATGACCATAATTCCCATGAGGCAAATTCGCAGGCCAGGTGAGCTCTAGGTGAAAAAGGGAGGTCCTTGATGTTATTCTCTCACTCTTGTCTGAATCCCGAGGTGTGATTAAAGACATTGAGCACAGGGTAAGGGAAATAATTTTTCCAGATCAGCCTGTTGAGTGTTATCCAGGAGCTGCAGGAGGAAAATTGTCCGTCTGGCTTTCTGCTCTGAAGTCTCACATCCAGATATGTCATCAGTCACTTTACTTTGTGAGCACATAGTAGCTCTTTGCACTTTGCTGAAAAGAAGATGAGCAATGCTCTCCTGCCCTGCAGATCCCCAAAGTCTGAGCCTGTTTTTGTTAGGCTGGTGTCTAGCACCTGTCACTTTTCTCCTTGTTCTCAATTACAGCCTCCTGAGCAATTGCCTGGGTGGGGAAGCACTTTGAACTTCAACTGTCTTTGTGTTTGCACCTTAACTTGAGCCTTAATTGCGGTTCTCCACCTGCTTCTGCATTCCAGGTAACCTCTGGGAACCCTCAGGTGGCTCATTTAGAACCTAGAGATTCCCAGGCCAACCAAAGACTCAGGGGCCTAGGAGAGCAGAATTCACTGTTTCTTTCTTTGTGAATTGGCGCTAACTCCATAACAAGCTGATTACTGTGTCCATGAACAGATGAACATTAATAAAATTGCATTCTGGTGATTACCACCTCCCTGTTAAGAAGGATTTAGGATTTAGGCTACTGTCGCTAAAATATCTTCTTTCTTCCCCAGTGGAGAAAGGAACTGGAAATCAGAAATAACTAGGTCAGTGGAACAGCTGAGCTGTTGAAAGGCTCACAAACTCAAAGCAGTGGCAGAGCGACATGGTTCTGAGTGGTTGGGTTACGCATTTTACAGTGGGGACTGTTTCATTTGAAGGCCTGAAAATTTATAGGTGAACCAAACCTAGTTACTGACAAGAACTACTCCCAGTACATTCTTCATGCCCTGTTTTATGCTAGAGCAGGTCACTTCAGATATGAAAACAATTTAATTTAGTACATAGTATCAACCAAATTGATAATGCCATGGTGTAGGGGCAAATCAGGGGACCGCCTGACTCAATTTGTTGCTTTTCCCCAAGTTGAGTTAGAATTATGAAAGGATCACTTATAAGGCCTTCATGTCTTTATCCTCAGTTATTAACTGTATGCACAGGAAGACCAGGTCAGAAAACTGGAAAAGTGGGGAGAATAAACTACTGAGAAGATGACAATAGACATGTACATTGTCTGAAGTGCACAGACCGAGAAATCCCCATTGAAAAACCTTTGAGTTATGTGTATCACTCAAGATAAACATTCCCTGTGATCTTGGCTTCAACAGGTATTGGAAATCATTTTTTTTTTTTTAAGAACCCCCCATAGAATGAAGTATACATGTCTTTACTTGTATTTATTGTATTTTGGTTTTAATCATTTGTGTAAATTTGCAATTTGGAAAATTGATTTTTTTTTTTTAAGTTTGTTGTAAGGCACATGTGATGCCAGAGAGACACAGAGAGGGGGAAAGTGAGAAAGCATCTTCCTGGGGGAATGACCATGCTATAATCCCTTTTCCTCTATTCTTCTCTTGGGATCTTTGGCATGCACATACATGGTCCCACTGTGTTTTTCAAGCTACCTGGTCCAGGATTTGAATCACACAGTCAGGCATATGGGATCCGGCCACCTTAACCACCATGGCACCTGCTGTAACCCCCCCGCAAGACTAGGACTCACTACATCCTGATTTTCCTGTCTCAGCCTCCCAAGTAGCTAGGACTCCAGGTGTGTGTCACCATGCCCGGATTTTGGGTAGGCTGGTAATTGAACTCAGGCTCCCATGTGGCCTCAGCCTGCCAAGCAGTGGCACCTACCAGCATGTACTACTGTGCCTAGACCTTGGGAAATAGACATTTACCTAAAATGTGAACTCCAAAAGCTTAGGTCAATGATCACAATTAAAATGGGAGGAGAGTAAAAAGGTGATGGGCACAAGCAGGTTGCCATTGTTGAAAACTGTCTTCCCTGAAGTACATCAACCTGAAGATCCCTATTCAGATCTGTATGTGGTTAATGCTGAGCATCACAGAGCAGCCATGATGGGTTCTCAGAGGCTGTGGCACAGGGAGGTGGTGCACAACATGCCGTAGGAGAAAGAGGCCTTGCAGAACTCCAGGCAGCCTAGGGACACCTCACAGTGGTTGTAAGGAGTAGGTTTCCAGTTTCCAGTGACTTTGAGCCTGAACACAGTTATTAATCAACTAGCCCATCAGCTCTCAAGAACTTTGGAGAGCAAGACTGTTTTTAGGTGTATGTCCCACCGTTGTGTCCTGGGGCCTACAGGGAAAAGTATGAACATCCATTAAAGCATTTTCTGGTCCCCAGATTTCCTGACTTCAGATACAACCAGTAGGATGAAAGGATAACTACCCTCAGTCCTTGAAGGACACTTACGGAGAATGTGTGGACTTTCCATGGGCCAGGGTAGTCTAGGAATATGTCTTTGCAATGGGTGTGACCCCAGAGGGCCTCAGGGTTGCCTGTGAAGACATGGAACCAGCTGAGAACTGGCTCTCACAGAGCCACATTCTGCCCTCCAGCTTTTACAAAATCCTTCTCCTCTTCTCCCTTCCTTTCTCCCACAAGAGGCCAGCCTCCAATCTTATCAGAGAGCTGGCCAAATGTTTGTCTTTTGTGGGCTTAGCATTTACTTACTGTCTTAGTCAGTTTGGGCTGCGGTAACACTGTGCCACAGACTGGGTAGCTAGTCAACAATAGGCATTATTTCTCACAGATCTGGAAGCCAGAAGTCCAAGATCAGGGTGCTGGCAGGGTCAGGTTCTGGTAAGAACTCTCTTCCAAGTTGCAGACTGCCATCTTCACCATGTCCTCACGTTGGGGAAAGAGGAAGAGAGTCCTCTGGGGTCTCCTTACAAGGGCAGTAATACCATTCATGGAGGTTTCACCTTCATGGTCTAATTATATTCCAAAGTCCCCACCTTCAAATACCATCACAGTTGGGGTTATGACTCTATAAATTTGGCAGGTGTAAGGTGGATACAAGCATTCAGTCTATTGCATGCATAGAAAAGCATGACCAACAAAATGAATCAACCCTATATTCATTTATTTATTTTTAATTTTTGCTATAGGGCATGTATACTCACCAGAGAAACAGAGTCAGAGAGACAAAGCGAGAAATCACCCACCAGAGGGCATGACAACATTGCAGTCCCTTCTCTCTCATTCTCCTCTCGGGATTTTGGGCATGCACCACACGCACCTGGTGTGAGTTTCAAGTCTCTGGGTCTGGTATGTGAACTGCCGTTAGCCGTGTAGGAGTCCAGCGCCCCAACCACTGTGCCACCTGCTGGTCCCTATATTCATTTATCAAGCACCTCGTTTTATCTAGGCTCTAGAGTCAACCTGCTTGAGATTGAATCTTTAGCTTTTATCTGCAGATGAGTCGCTTAACATCTCTGTGCCTCAATTTCTCTATTTGTGAAGTGGGATAGTAATAGAATCTACCTCATAAGGTTATGAAGATCAAATGATACAATACAGGTATAGGGTTAGAATAGTGCCCAGACTTAGTATATGCTCAGTAAGTATATTACTATTATATGTTATTGCTATGTGCCATTGATAGACATGGTTGGTGTTTCAGTGTCCATTGGGGAAGGACATGACAGCTCCACCAACGTTTCTCATACTTCTAGTTATTTTCCTTGGTAATAAAATAGTTGTACATCTCTTTAGAGCCTGTTGATATCTTAAAAGGCCACAGGGTAGTCAAACTACTTCTTTTAGGTCTAGAAATGGAGATAGCAGAATCCAACCTTAATCATTTTAGAGTTTACTAAAGTAGTTTATGAGACTTCCTTTCAGGCTACCTTGACATCAGTGTGGTGCTCTAGTAACTCCAAGGGCTGAAGTAGGAGTCTGGGGTGCTCTGTGTTAACACTGGCATCCCAAATTTCTAGTACCTGAAAATAGTAGTGTTTCTGAAGGATGTGGCAGGGGGGCACTTTGGTTCTCAGATGAATCACAAGGCCAGGAAGGGGTAAACACAGGCAAGGTAGAGAACCAGGTTGTTAATGGAATACATGAATTAAATTTCTGAAACAACTAGTATTTCATCATTTAACTCACTTAACATTTGTTGTTTTACAAAGTTTCCCAAGCCTCTAAATTTTTTGAGGGGTGTTTGTAAAGTCCAGCTTTGGGGCCAGGATTACATCTTTACCAATGGAGTATATATTGAATTGAAGAGCTCACTCTCCACTCCTGCAGTATACATGTGGCAACTTCTTAGAGATCCAGACCTGTCATCTGTAAAAGTGGGATAATCAGGAGCCAGCAGGTGGTGTTGTGGTTAAAGTCCTGGATCCCACATGGCTGACTATGGTTTGAGACCTTGACCTGGCAGCTTAGAATCACGCCATGTGTGTGTGTGTGTGTGTGTGTGTGTGTGTGTGTGTGTGTGCATGCATGCCCCAAATCCTTAGAGAAGAACGGAGGAGAAGGGATTGTGGCATGACCATTCCCCAGTGAATGATTTCTCACTCTCCTTCTCTCTGTCTCATTTCTGTGAGCTCATACTCCTTATGGCAAATATCTAAAAAATGAAGAAGAAAAGTGGGCCAATTATAGACTCTGACTCAAATAGAAGTTATTTATTTTATTTATTTATTTTAAAGAGATTTTTGCTATAGGGCGTATACACTCACCAGACATAGAGAGAGACAGAAAGCAAGAAAACACTCCCCCAGGGCAATGACCACACTGCAATCTCTTTTCCTCCATTCTCCCCTCAGGATTTTGGGCACAGATGCACATGCACCCGGCATGCATTTTAAGCTAGCAGGTCTGGGACTTGAACCTCAGTAGACTACATGGGAGTCCAGTGATGCAACTATTATGCCACCTGCTGATGTCAAAATCATGCATTTTAAATGTGCAGTGTTTAGTTCAGTGCCTGGCACATGATAAATACTATGCAAATATTTGCTGTCACAATTATTTAAAATTTTTATTTGGGGGGGATGATCCATTAGCCAAAGATTCAAGTGTGTTTAGGTTCATTGTGAGTTCTTAGTAAATAGGCTAGTCTTAAAAAATAAGTCTGTTTCTTCTGTTTCCTGAAGAGAAAGGGAGCCTGTGACACAGCTGGGTTTGGAGTATCAGGCACTTAAAAGGTTTCAGCTAGGCCATATATTTCTTCCCAAAAGAGCCTTGTCTCTATGCAGACATCCCCTAAGTACTAATTGATTGTGACTGTGTGAGCTTATGTTGTATGCAGCTGCTATTTCATGCTTCCAAGTTTGGTTTTGGAGCAGGTTGCACCATGACTTGGAAATTTTCTCTCCGTCTGTGCTGGGTTTTGTAAAGAATAGTTTTTTTTTTTTTCTTTTCTTTTCCTCAGAAGAGCAAATCTCCAAAGATTGTTTCACCTGCTATAGCTCTCCTCTCCCCCCATCAAGGTTGGGGGCCTCCAGGGGAGAGAGTTTATCCCAGCAGGAAAAGATTGTAACCTCAAGTACTAGCATTAAAGTTAATCATTAGGGACAAGTCCAGAGCAGCTCGGGAGCATTAATTCGTCGGTACTGGGGGCCACCATTTTATACAGTACTCAGAGCCAATATGGCTGCCTTCCAGGTTCATTAATTGCTATTAGGGAAACACAGAAAGGTGAGCAATCAATGCATGCTTATTTATGATACCCTTGTTCTTGTCATTCTTATTACTATTGCCATGTATAATGTATTCTGGTTTGCTCATAATTGTACCAAATGTCGTCCTTCATATATTTAATTGTTAAGAAATAAAATTTTAATTAAAAATTGGAACTTTCTAAAAGGGACCTAATGTAGAGCAAATTCTCAAGGGAAATAAGGTTTATCAAGACATTCATGGATTTTCAACTGTGGTGTAGATTGTAATGAATTAAGAGATGGGAAGATTTAGAGAATCTCTTTTCCTTTGTGTCAATGTCTTCTGCTTTATGGCAAAGAAGGTCAAAGTATATCAGTGTCCTGATGGGAACCACATTTTATGATTAAATTAATGCTCAGCTTCTAGTGTCGTGAAGTGAGGGACTCTAAAGACACATGTTATAGTATGTAAACTACTGTCTGTTCTTTGACAAGCACACATGCTATTTGTTGGTTAGTACTACAGAGAAGTTATTTTTCCATTGCTCCATTTCTCTTCAAAGAGGTAAGAAGAAGGAATTCATGTAGGAAACAGGATCTTGACTAATTAGCAAGGCACAGCCTTCCACCCCCTCATAAACTCATTTATCAGATATGCTCCTATTTTAGTCAGTTACCTTAAAAAGCAAATATTCTTTATCAGATATGTCTCTCTTTTAACCAATTACTTTATTGCATTTTTATTACAAGTGCAAAGGTTAGGCTAAGTCAATGCCTGCCGTCTACATGGCCCTTAGTCACAGCAAACATTGCTGATCAAGGAAGTTTGGATCCAGGCTTCTTATTGTCCAAACTGTCATTAGGGCCTAAGTAATTATTATAAATGTCTTTTATATGTCAACCATTATGTTGAAAGTCTTCCCAAGTTCAAGTACACGAGGGAGAAATGACCTCCTTCTGGAATTCCTCTGATAATCTTGAAAAGATTATTTTTTCAACCCTAAATGGATATGTATAAAATGGTCTCTTCTGAGGTAGAAATCATGGCACTAACTGGTCATAAATAGACACACAAGCATGAATTACATATATGAGAGTTTAGGCTAAAATTTCAGCATCCATTTGAATTTGAATTTTGAAATTTATTTAGCTATTCGACTATTTGTCTTAGAGCAGTTTTTCTTTCATTTCAATGTTCACCATACGAACTATCTCACTGTTGCACATTCTCTGTGGAGTAGACAGTGGATGGAAAGGGAGGGAGTACAGAGAAAATAAATGGTCATAGAAATTTTCAGGATTCGGGCTGGTATCCACTGTGTCAGCATGGTGGTTAAGGCACTGGACTCCCAAGTGGTCAACCGAGGTTCAAGTCCCAGACCTGGCAGCTTGCTTTCTCACTTTCCCTCTCTCTCTGGTAAAAAAGAATAATAATAACAAAGAAAGTAAAATAAATAATTCTTTAAAAAAAACCAAGCAGATGGGGCTACCAGGTGGAATGATGGTTAAGGATGCTGGACTCTTAGATGGCTGGACAAGCAGATGGGGCCACCAGGTGGAATGGTGGTTAAGGATGCTGGACTCTTAGATGGCTGGCCATGGTTTCAGTCCTGGAACTGGCAGCTTGCTTTCTCACTTTCTCTCTCTCTCACTCTCTTGCTCTGCCCCTCTCGGGTCAAATTAAAAATAAATAATAAATGAAACTAAATTAAATAATTCAAACATTTTTTTTCAGGATGTAGAGCACCTCTAATAGTCATTGAGAGAATTCTTGTCTCAAGTTCTAATCTACCTCTGATTTTGCTCCATTTTGCAAAGAAGACTTTGGGAAGTAAAAAGAGGTATCAAGCAATGGTGCTATAGGCAGAGCCTGTGGATTGCTAAATTGATTATCTTGATTTGATGCTGTTGTTCCTTTTTGTCAGAATGACAGAATTCTGATGAATTTTAGCACTAGCAGCTCTGTGGTCCTGGGTGAGTCACTACACTTTCAGCAGCTTGAATTTTCTCTTCTATATTTCAGAGGATCCTGATGAATGAGTATTTCTCCATTGTGGTTCCTCAGCATCAGTTAGTGTTTGTTAAGAACACTTCTGGCCCCCACTCCAGACTCTGTCTGCTAGGGTGAGGCTTGAGAATCTGCATGCTAATTCACCAGGTGGTACTTTTCATGCACCCAATAATCACTACACTGTGGACTGGGCAGACCCTAAATTTCCTTGTGCTCTCAAAATCTTTGCTGCGAGTGGGTACAGAGAATGGGTGGCTGACATGGGTGTATATGTACTGGTGGTCAGATCTGGGTTTAGCTGACAGCAGTAGCTTGATGCGGTGTTATTTCTCAAGAGTGAAGGATGGTTTTCTGCTTGAGGATCAGGCAAGGAAGAAACTCACTGTTTGGTTGTGTCCATTTTCACTTGCTTGAGACACATCTCTCCTTTCCTTCTAGGTGTGTTAGGCTGCATGTCAGAATGCAGTGTAGAAGCCTCAGGGAACTGTCTAGATGCTTTTTGGCTCTTTGTAGACCAAACATTTAGCAACTGGCTTCACCCACTTAATGTTCGGATGTTTGGATATTCTGTGGACACAGCCTTTTTGTCCAGAGCTGTGTGAAATTTGGACAAATATCCTTCCTTCTTCCCTTCCCTCCTCCTTTACTCCCTCCCTCCTTTTTTCCCTTTCTTCTTCATTACCTTTTACTCATTGCTGTCTTTACATGGACGTTCCTGATCTCATTGATTGGCTGTCGGAATGGAAGCTGACTGCCTTTCTCGGGGTTGCCCAATGGAATTTGAAAGCTCTGAGAGCATTGCAGGCTCTTGAATTTAATGATTATTCATTGCCCGAAAGGACAAGTCTAGTAAGTCAACTCCCTGACACAACAAGAGACATGATTCATTAATTAAAGATTGGCCAATACAAAATTGGGACTGGGGAATGAGTTGAGTCACGCTACAGTTTTGGGTTCAAATTGTTTTAGCAGGAGCCCTCTCTGTAGCCCCAACTACAGAGCAGTCATGGTCTTCTTTATGCCCCCACTACTTTCTGGTGAGCTTTCCAGCCCAGCACCAGTCACAACGTACTTGCAAGTATTTGCCCCCCTCATAAACTGTGAATTCTTTGAGCTGGAAAGGTAACTTGTTCTTCCATGTATCCTGTGTGTAGGCATGTGGCATAGCAGCCCTCTGTATGAGTTTGCAAGGGCTGCCAGAACAAAGTTCCACACACTGGGAATTTCCACAGACTGTTCCAACAGCAATTTATTTTCTCACCACTCTAGAGGCTAGAAGCTCAAGACCAAGGTGTCAGCAGGATCGATTTTTTTCTGAGGTGTCTCTCCTTGACTTGTAGATGGTGTTCTTCTCCCTAAGTCTTTATATTGTCTACCCTCGGTATGGGTACCTTCTTTTTACATGGATCCCGATTGGATTAGGGCCCACCATGGTTTTCTCATTTTAATTTAATAACCTTTTAAAAGACCTTATCTTTAAATGCAGTCACATTCTGAGGTACTAGGGGTTAGGACCTGAATGAAAATCTTTGTCAAGGCTTAAATGGGTGAACTAGTAGAATGACAGTTTGTGTCTATGTGTATCAATGATTCTCTTCTTTCATATTCTTCCAAATACATATAAGTAGGCATGGAAGTTTACTGGACAATCACAAACAGGAGGATATAGTTTTTAAATTAAATTGAGGCCTTTGATGATCAAACTTGTTGTTCAGATCAGTCATTGCAAAGCTTCATAGCTGCTCTGACTACACCCTGGATTTCTCCTTTTTTTATGTTCTTGAGCTCCCTGGGAGGTTTGGTCACAGCTCCTTCAGCAGAGGAAAGGTTCCAGGGAGAGACACTGTGGCTCTGTGCCACTTTTTCCATATAATTTTCTGCTTCCCATTTATAAATGTCTATGCTGGTGGATGTGTTTTTGTTGAAAGATCACACTACAGTGGTGTTGGGAATTTGAAATCATGCTACAATTCTCAAGTCCCTGGTGATATTCTGAGAAGTTGGAGCATCTGGAAACCGCCCATGGTTTCCTAAACTATCAGTCTCCAGATTTCCTTAGATTTTTTTCTCACTTTTAGTAAGATCTGCCACTATCACTCTTGTCACCACTGTGGAGCACTTGCTGCAACTTCTAACACTTATTTATATCTGTAATGTGTTTGGAGCCTCACATTAACTCTGAGAGGTAAGGAAAG
>NW_006159442.1:1353573-1364441 GCF_000334495.1 Tupaia belangeri chinensis | reverse complement strand
GAAAGAGTGGGTCATTGTTCCCTTGTATAGATGTAAAGATGGATTAATAGATGAAGTGATATACACAACTTCCCTGACTTGCAGTTTTTCTTCCTCATCTTCCCTACCCCAGAGCACTTTGTCCAGATGTTACTCTCCTGGGTCTTACTTCTTCTTGCCTTGTGCTATCTGCTCCCCTGCTGGGCTTCTTGAAAGCAAGACCCACCCACTTAATAACCTCCGTATAATCTTATGTACCTGTACATAAGAGGTGCTCAGTTGTTACTTGTTGAATGACCCAATAGACAGCACAGATAGTGCCATTTATTAAGCAGGTACATTGTGCTGGACACTCTCCTTTGTACCATAACATACCTCATTTCATTTAATTCTGCACCTTCTGTTGCAGATATACTTTTAATCACCATTTCACTGAGGAGAAAGCTAAGGCTTCTCAAGGGAAGGTAATTTGTTCAAGGTTGTAGAGCTGGTAGTAATGAAATCAGGATTTGAATCTGCCTAGCCCAACTGCTCTATCCATTGGTCTATCCACTGACTGTGCTATCCTCCCATTGAAATGGAGGTTGTACAAGAACAAAGTAAGAACAAACCAGACTAGAAGCCAAGTTTCCTTACCCTGGTGTTAGTGTTCCAGAGTCCTGGTGCCATTGATGAGCATTCTTTAAGAGAGTCCACAGTGAGGCCAGTGATGTGGTGGTTAAAGCAGCTGGATCCCACATAGCTGCCAGCACAGTCAAGCCTCGAACTTGACAACTTAAAAAACACCCTGGGTGTGTGTGCGTGCATGCCCAAAATCCTGAGAGGAGAATGGAGGAGAAGGCATGGTGGTGTCTATCCCTCCGGGAGATGATTTCTGACTTTCCTTCTTTCTCTCTCCAGTGATTGCACATGCCCTATAACAAAAAAACAAGACAAAACAAAATAAAACTCCAGTGTAGTATTTTTTATTTTCACAAGCAGCTTGGATTTCCCATCATCTATTATCTGGGTTGTTCTAGCTATTTTTGATGTAAATTTGTCACAAAAAAAAACACATACATAGGCATACTCACACTGGCCAGTTTCTCAGTTCCACAGCTCATTGCCAAACTTGAAAACAAATCTTGATGGGACCAGCAGTTGGTGTAATGGCTATGTCACTGGATTCCCATGTAGTTGACTGCAGTTCGAGTCTTGGTGGCTTAAACTCACTCCAGGCACGTGTGTGTACATGCCCAAGATGCTGAGAGGAGAATGGAGGAGAAGGGATTGTGGTGTGTGTGGCCATCCCACCTGTGGGGGTGATTTCTTGCTTTCTGTCTCTCTGTCTCTCTCTGTCTTTCTGGTTAGCACACACACCCTATAGCAAAAACCTCTCCAAAAAAGAAAAAAAAGAGAGAGAAAGAAATAAAAGAAAACAAATCTTGACATCTCTTAGTTTCAATCCTTTTCCACATGTTACTCCTAAGAAACCCATTCCTATTCCCTCCAACCCTGAGCAGCTAGTGTGAGAATTTAGGATTTTCTTTCCTCTCTGGGGTGTGTGTGTGTGTAAGGAAAGCTTTTATTTATTTATTTTTAATTTGCCAGAGGGTAAATGTACTTGTCATTTAAATGCACTCTCCCCTGAAATGAGGGAGAAGAGAGAACCCCCCCCCCCAAAGGGCATGGCTCTGCTGTAATTCTTTTCCCTCCATCTTGCAATCATTTCATGATTTTGGGGCATGAGCACATATACACCATGTCTCTCAAGCTGCAGTCTTTGATTCAAATTGCATGATTGGCCATGTGGGATCTAGCTCCCTCAACCACTAGGTCAAGGGGCCAGTCCAGAATTTGAGATTTTCAAATTATATCCTTTTTCAAGGGCAGAGGGGCATTCCCTGTACAGAGTAAGGAAACTTACTCTGAAAAGCCAGCAGCAAAAGAAAAAAGCATGGTTTTTCCATTAGAATTATCAAATAAAGGTCTTACTTAAGTAGGCAGTTTATTGGTAATGGTATAATTATGGTGGAACATATTAGTAATAAAATTCTCAAAGTGTATTTCAGAAATTATAGTAGTAAGAAGTAGTAACTCTACCCCAGGGTCCCCTCCTCCAAAGGCAGGCACCGATTAGCCCCGGGAGGAGGTTCAGCCGGCTGGTGAAATCTGCCCTTGGGTGTGTTTTTGCAGCTCGTGCTGCTGGAAGCCAGGTGTGAGCTTCTGCAGGCTGAATTTGGCTGTAAATTATGTTTTGTTTTCTGTCAGCTGCCTGACAGCTAAAATCATATTTGCTGTCAGAGGTGACAGGAACCACAATAGTGATGTATTAAAGTGCTGCAGAGTCACAGGAGAGCAAGCTGGGCAGGCTCCTTTCATACCTCCACTGTCACGGGCCTCCTGGGGCCTGTGGCCCATGCTGGTGTGTCCAGGGTGCCCATAGCCCAGGCCAGGGCTGGACATATTAAGGCATGTTCCATAGGAGAGCACCACAAAGGAGCTATGATCTCATCCAAGTCATGACAAACATGGCTGGCTTCCACAGGATCTCTTAATGGGCTGAAGATGTTGACTGAATCCTACCCTTAATTGCACTGTGTGACAAATGCAAAAGCCATCACTGTAATTACTTTACAGCACTGGCTTCCAAGGCATTTTGCCTAGATCCAAGAGCTATTTAAGCTCATAGACAACAAGCTTAATTTTCCCCAAATGACTGATGATTTCTTGTCATCATCCCCATCCCCATCCCTAGGTCCCCTCTCTACCTCCAACTCCTAACCTCCACCAGATGTCTATTTTTTTTTTTTTTTAGAGAACAAGTAAAATGTCTTTTAGACTGGTGATACTCACAGCTTTGTGACTTTACTGCTCACTAAACAGAAGCTGAGGTCTACTGCTCCGCCTCTAAGTCCTTATAAGCTGGTCTTCTCCCTGTAGCTGTCTAAATTTCTCTTCTCTCCTTCTGGATATCTACTGGATTCACAGGAGTACATCATAGGACTGGATCTGGCTTTTGAAGCACTGCCATTGGAAATCCCACTTACCGAGCCCTGCTACAGGAGGCCATTCTGCCATTCACTTGGTCTTCATCTTCAGATCCCCAGGGTATAAGTGGGAGAATCAGAGTGTGAACCACAGCCTGTCCCACCCTCAGAGCCCATGCTCTCACCTCTGTGCCCTGATTCCAAGGCTCATGAGGGATGTACTTACTTGCCTTTGTGTGGACCAATGGGTACATTAGGGCATTTGGCCATATGTCTTACAGAGCCCTGTGCTCATAAAGGTCTTGTGTCTGGGCTTTGATAATCTATGGGTGCCAAGCCTCAGGATGCTTGGTTGTTGAGTCTTTCAGTCTATGTTTTATTTATTTATTATTTTTAGCAAATTCTAGTGGGACAATGGCAGGTGTGCTGGGTATTTGAGACCTTGGTTGAGCAAAATGCCACCTCCTGTGTCCTCCCTGCTTCCCCTGGATGCCATCTTAGCTGCCTGCTTCTGATTCTCTGCCAATCCTCCCCCTCCCTTTCTTCCTTCCTTCTTTTCAACCACTGCCATCCTCTGTCTGGGTGTTATCAGGAGGCCTGTGTCCTGCTGTTGCCTCTCATCAGTATCTCATGGACCTAAAAAGGGCCAAGGTCAGGTGTGTGGCCGTCAGCATCTGAGATCGGTGGCACTATTCCCATCCTGGGTAGCAGGGTCCGAGTGTACTCGACAGGTGGCTCAGCTAGGGCCCCTCATTTGCCCTCAGTCCAGATATTAAGTTCGTACAGGTGCAAACTTTGTAGTCCTTTGAGAGATGTCCATCTGTGATGGACTGGGGAGCCAGACCTGTGGGAAAAGGTCTATGTTACATGTTGCTCTGGGCTCAGCTAGTCATGAAGCTGGCTCTGCCCAGGTCTTAAGGTTTATGGGAATAACAGTATGGGGAAATAGCACATGGTGGTGACTTGGGGCTATGGGGTAAGGGCTGTCTTGGGGAAGGGTTCCAATGCCTCAATGGTAGCTGAATATTTTTTAGAGTACAGTAGAAGCCAAGACCAGCAGATGGTATAATGGTTACATCACTGGACTCCCACGTAGTACACCATGGTTCGGGTGCTGGACCTGGTGACTTGAAACTTACACTGGGCATGTGTGCATGCATGCCCAAAATCCTAAGAGGAGAATAAATAAAGGATTGAAGTGTGGTCATCCCCCCTGGGGTGGGGGTGATTTCTCACTTTCTGTTTCTTTGGCGAGTGCATGCACCCTATAGCAAAAAATCTCAGAAAAAAGAAAAGAAAAGAAAAGAAAAGAAAAGAAAAGAAAAGAAAAGAAAAGAAAAGAAAAGAAAAGAAAAGAAAAGAAAAGAAAAGAAAAGAAAAGAAAAGAAAAGAAAAGAAAAGAAAAGAAAAGAAAAGAAAAGAAAAGAAAAGAAAAGAAAAGAAAAGAAAAGAAAAGAAATATGGTAGAAGCCATACTTTCCATTTAGAAAAAACATAGATCAGTAGAAAAGACGTTTTTCTCTACGAACATCACGAAACAGAGAAGTGATTACATTCATTACATTAACAGATGGGAAAGGGTGAGATATTAGGCTTCAATTTCAAAACACAGAATTTTGTCCTTTTGAGTTTTGGGGTTCTGCACAATAAGCCATCCTTGGCCAGCACATGTCAGCCTGTGGTCTAGCACAGTAACGTAAATGAGTATAAATGAGAGTGATAGTTGTGGTGTCCTATCCGAGGTCAAGCAGACTCTGAAGTTCTGATATGGCATCTTGCCTGATGCTCTGCACTTGTCATAGAATTCTAGAGTGTTGGAGATGGAAGGAAGGCATATATGTCCTAATTCTCATTTTTCCTAGGGCAAAACTGAGGCCCAAGATATCTCTTACTTACTTGCTTATTGAGGACCAAGATGAAGGGTTCATGGCTACTTGTCCTGTGCTCTTTACCTAAATTAAATGTCTAATAACAGTAAGCACTAATGTTGAGTTTTGATATGTCCAAGTACAGCATTTAGCACTTCATCTACCTTAGCTATTCAATCCTCACAAAATCCCTACACAGTAGGTATTTCAGGGGCGTCTCATCAGCAGGTCTCATGCAAATCCAACTATACATTAGCTTCCTGTAGCTGCTGTAACAAAATGTTTCAGTGTGGTTTACCCAAAAGAAATTCATTATCTCACAGTTCTGGAGACCAGAAGTCTGAAATCATGGTGTCAGCAGGATTAGTTTCTTCTAAAGGTTTTGAGGGAGAATTTGTTGGAGACTTCTTTCCTAGCTTCTGGTAGCCTCAGGCATTCCTTGACTTATAGATGGCCCTCTTCTCTGTGTGTCTTCACATTGGCTTCCCTCTGTGCATTTCTGTGTGTCTAAATTTTCCCATTTTATGAGGACACTAAACATGTTGGATTGAGGCTTGTCACAATGACCTCTTTATAACTGGATTGACTTTGTAAAGACATCATCTCCATATACATCCATATGCTGAGTACTAGGCATTAGAATTTTGATATTTCTGGGATTAACAGATGGTATCATGGCTATACTGCTGGACTCCCATGTAGTCAATTGCAGTTCGAGTCCTGGGCCCGGTGGTTTAAACTCACGCTGGGCACGTGTGCATGCATGCTCAAGATCCTGAGAGGAGAATGGAGAAGGGATTGTGGTGTGGCCATCCCCCTGGGGGGTGATTTCTCACTTTCTGTCTCTCTGTCTCTCTCTGTCTTTCTGGCGAGTGCACATGCCCAGTAGCAAAAAACCTCTCCTTTTTTTGGGGGGGGGAGGCTGGGAGAGGTACAGTAACAAAGTGAACAAAGAAACAGAAAGAGATGTTGAGCAGTGAGGGCTATTCCACCGAGCTTCCATCAGAAACAGCAGCATGGATGCAAAGAGGGGGCAGGAGATGTAAACTTCCTTTTCTCCTCCATTAGATTTGGTTCCCTTGTGCCTTCCAAAATGTGAAATCACTGTGGAATATATATATATATATGTGTGTGTGTGTGTGTATAAAATTAGCTGCCAGAAGGCATGTGCACTCACAGAGAGACAGAGACACAGAGAGGTAGGAAGCATGCCTCAGCAGGGTGTGGTCACCCCTCAATCCCTCTTCCATTCTCCATCCTTTTGGGATTTTGAGCATGTAAATATACCTGGGGTGGTTTTCAAGTTGCCAGGGCCAAGATTCAGACCTCATGTTCAGCCATGTGGCATCTGGCTTCCTTAACCATTAGGTTACAGAGCTGGTCCTATTTATAATATTTTGAGAGAGCAATTTTTCACAAAGCTTGCCCCCGCCCCCCAGAAATAAACAACCAGATCCTCTATTGGTAAGCTGAAATCTGGACTTGTATAGAAAGAGATGCTGTGTTGATCTCCAATGAGAAGGGAGATTCATTATTGATAAGTGACTGATTTTAGGGATTTTCAAGGGAGATCTGACTAACCATGTTTCTTTTCTGAGGCACTGACTTGGATTCCAACCTGGCAAGATTACAAATGCCACTGTGTTGTCCCTATCTTAGAATTGGTGATCCCAGAAGCTCCAAAGGATTAGGTTTCTTTCTCAAGAACACATGATTAATATATGGTAGTGCTGGACTTAAGTCCTTGAACCCAATCCTAGTTGACTCTAAAATTTGTTCCCTATTGTCTATAATTTGCCACTGGGTCAAGGAGAGATGAAATGCTACCTCCCACCCCAAGTTCTAGGACTAAGCTCCTGGAGTTTGGGGAGAGGCTTGGTTGGGATTTGAAGAAACCTTCCTCCAAGAAGGGAGAATATTTATTCCTTATTTGAATTAATTCTGTTCTCAGAGAGAACTAGCCCTCTAGAGGCCCTTTCTGAGACTGACTCCTGTATTTCTCCTTTTGGGTTTTCAAGTTACCCGAAAAGGCAGGGAGGATCATCTTATTCCAGATAAAGTAAGCACCACTGGAAAGGACTCTAGGGAGCAGTGTTTTCTCCACACATCAATTCCGGTAAAACCCAACATTTCTTTTTTCTTTCTTGTGTGTGTGTGTGTGTGTGTGTGTGTGTGTTTGTCTGTGTGTATGTGTGTGTGCTTGTCTGTATAAAGAAAAGATAGTTTACTAAGTAAAAGTAGAAGTACACTCTTGAGAGTTAGGAACTGGCCTGAGCCATCAGAGGAGTGGCTCAAAAAGTTCCTGGCAATTGCATTCTGCAGGATTTATCATTTTAATCTAGGTTGTATGAGTTGATCATTGGCTGGGCCCACTGATTGTTCTCATTTGATTGACTCTCAAATGTGGTTGCTCCCACTGATTTAACTCATTGGCTCTATCAAATGTTGCTTAATCAGTTAGACATCCCCCACTAATCTTCTGCCTACATTACCTTGGGTGGGGAATTTTCTGTCCTGATCGTTTATTTATTTATTTATTTTTGTCTACCCATGCAGACAGATGCTCTCGCCCCCTTACCTGTTTCCATTTGCTAGCTTATTCCTGCCTTATTTTCCCTCTGAGAGAACCTCATAAATCTTTTTGGGGAGCTGAAGGTGGTTGGTCTGTCTTCTGTAACTGCTTCATGCTATAAAGGGGAGTTGTCCTTAACTATTGGGGATCATGTAAGTCTTACCCTATCTGATCTAGGTATGTGTGTGTGTTTGTCTGTGTGTATGTGTGTGTGCTTGTCTGTATAAAGAAAAGATAGTTTACTAAGTAAAAGTAGAAGTACACTCTTGAGAGTTAGGAACTGGCCTGAGCCATCAGAGGAGTGGCTCAAAAAGTTCCTGGCAATTGCATTCTGCAGGATTTATCATTTTAATCTAGGTTGTATGAGTTGATCATTGGCTGGGCCCACTGATTGTTCTCATTTGATTGACTCTCAAATGTGGTTGCTCCCACTGATTTAACTCATTGGCTCTATCAAATGTTGCTTAATCAGTTAGACATCCCCCACTAATCTTCTGCCTACATTACCTTGGGTGGGGAATTTTCTGTCCTGATCGTTTATTTATTTATTTATTTTTGTCTACCCATGCAGACAGATGCTCTCGCCCCCTTACCTGTTTCCATTTGCTAGCTTATTCCTGCCTTATTTTCCCTCTGAGAGAACCTCATAAATCTTTTTGGGGAGCTGAAGGTGGTTGGTCTGTCTTCTGTAACTGCTTCATGCTATAAAGGGGAGTTGTCCTTAACTATTGGGGATCATGTAAGTCTTACCCTATCTGATCTAGGTATTATGGCAGGGCGAGGAGCAGGTCGTTGTTATAGTCTTGAGGTGTGTCGTGAAGAGGGCTGTTGTTAGTGTTGGATGATTCCCAGTAGGATTTGGCTGAGGTCCCAAGGGGTTAATATCCCTATTGTATGATCATTTGCAATTTTATAGCCTTTAAGCAAAGGAAGATAAACTGGATTAGGAGATTTAAGAGACAGGGTCCAAAACTGAGAGTGAGAATTAGCATTAATAGACATTAATAGGAGTCCAAAGAGGGGCAACAGCCAAGAGAACAAGCTCCATAATTTTGACCATGTTCTCCATGAACCTGACAATGGCTGTGGAATTTGTAAAGCCCTATCAGCCAATTTCCTGGCAGCATTTCTTACCAGGCCAGAACATCCAGCATTTCTCATCTTGGGCTAATGTTTGGCAGGTGCTAACGAGAGAGAGAGAGAGAAAGAGAGAGAGAGAGACATTCATCCAAGAGCTTAATTTTCAACTAAAGCAGAGAAGGGATAGTGAGCAGGTATGACAGTAGATCCAAACCCAGAATAGGCATCAAGAAGAATTAGTCCAAGAGGTAGAAGGTTGGAAACTTTGAGGTCTAGCAGATGAGAAGGATTTAGATGCTGATTCCAAGGTCAAGTTAATTTTCTTGATCTCCACACAAGGTTTCACTAAGGAATAAGTAAACTAAAAGGCTAATCCAGTTTCCAGTTTTCTCTTGTTTATTTCCACTTTTCAGGTTCATAAAAGGTGATGATTTAGGTGTGAGCATCCAAGCTGTGCATCCAAATTACATGCGTGACAAAACGACTTTTCATGTCCAACGCACATCCTTTCGCTGAGCTCCTCATATATGCCTATCCTGCCAGAGTCCACAGTATTCACCTTGCATTTGCGATTCCTTTTCAACATATGAGCTTGGAATTCAAAGAAAACAGAACCCATGGAGGATTGATTTCTTACTGTTTGAAGACTGGGAGAGAAGAGACCTGGGAGTGTCTGACTGAGGGGGCTGGGCAAGAATCAAGAATCAAGACCCAGAGAAACACTGGCTGTAGAAAATTGCTCTTCCCCTAAGGGCAACCCAGTATCACCCCACTTCCACTGGGGCAGATGTTGAAATTAAGGAAGCTGAGGGCTGTTTTATTGCCACATACACCTTCCTTGCACTGGAGGACAAGGCACCAGCATAAAGCACCATGGAGGACTTAGGAGAAAGCATTGATCTTAATGTCATTAAGAACTGAATTCAAATTCAGACTTTATCATTTACTAGATTTTTTTAAACCTCTGGTCAGTGATTTAACCTTGCTTAGACACAGTTTGCACAACTGTGAAATGGGGAAATAATACAACCCTCTTAGGGTAGCTATAAAAATGAAGTGAAGTCATGCATACAAAGTTCTCTGAATAATGGATGTTTATTGGAATAACTGTGATTATGATGGCCTCTGTGAGATAAAGGTTGTTTATGCTAGAGTTTTGTATTGAATATAATTCCAGAAAAGTGAAAGGAAGTCCCCTGAATGAATCAGAGTGGATGCAGGATTTGGGGACACCCCGAGGACCAGCCTGGCAGTCATTAATCCCTGACCAGATTGAGAAGTGTTTTTCACTTTGTAAGCAGCATTTTAGAGTCAAAAATTGCATGAACTATGCAGAAAACAGAGCCTATGCTAGTCTTGGTGTTCTTGAGAGTCATTAGCCAACGTGTCCCCTTGGAGTCATGCTGAGTGACAGGGGAAATGTCTCTTAGACTGAGTAAAAGAGCAGAGCCATGTTGACACCTTGCCAATAGTAACAACATGACAGCCCATCTTTGTGGAGGGAGACTCAGGTTGCAAACAGATTACTCCCTGGGACTGTCTCCAGGGGCATGGCAATCAGGTCTCTTGGGAAATCCTAGAACAGGATTTTGAGTGTCATCAGAATCAGGAGTTAGGATTTATCAGTGAATATTATGGCTCTAAAGAGAGTTGCAAATAGTTGGGTATCAGGATGCCCCAGTGACCTTCTAAGATGGTCAAGTGACTCTTTTCTCTGTCTCATTTCCCAAAGCCCTCTCATAATTTCTTTTCCTTAGTCAATGTGAAGAAACAATTGGTCAGTGAAAAGCAGAAGATGGAGGAGAACTAGTAGGAATTTGGGGTTTACTGGTCCTGTGGAGATGGCTGTGATTTCCTCTTTACCAAAGGAGGCAGGAAAGGAATGGGTCTTTTAGAGAAGTCCCCTCATAGAGATGGGGATGTCTGCAGGAAGAGGAGCCTGACATCTCAGTTTTTCATTGCTTGGGCAATGGACTCACTGATATTCCCATATAAAAGAGAAGGGAAGGGACTTAGAGAGATGGCATGTGGGTAGAGAAGGGAGGCAACAATCAGCTGCAGAACTCCTGTGGTTGGTAAGGCAAGGTCATGTGAGTTGCTGGCAGACAGAGCAGATTAGATTGGAGGGGCTTGAGATGTTTATACTCACCCAGAGATAGGAGCTCGCTGGGATGGTTGCCCAGGTCAGGAACTATTAACCTTACCCCAGAACTTCTTCAGCAACTCCCACATGTCCAACAAGAGGCCTGTCACATGAGCATATGAGTGATGAGTCAATGTTAGTAAAGAAGACCATGACAGCTCCAGGTAAGGGGGAGCTACTGCTCCCCACATAATGAACCAAAGGAGGACGGAGCTCACCATATCAGAAGAGAAGGAAAATGGCAGACCAGAGACTGA
>NW_006159442.1:1329952-1353316 GCF_000334495.1 Tupaia belangeri chinensis | reverse complement strand
AATATTGTCGAGCCAGAGACTAAGTTAAGGAAAGGAAAGAATAAATAATGTGATACCCTCCTATCTGATTATAAAATATTGGGAGAAGGACAGACTATAAGTGTTTGATTCGATTTGAGATTGAAGGTTTGACCTGGGCTAACTTGGAGTAGATGGGTCTTTTTAAATGACTGAATGTAATTGGAAAGCTACTGTTGGATTAACACCTATAAGGGAGTGATGGAAGAGGAAAGTGAGCAGGACAGGGCAGTGCAGTTCATCTGATGTTGAGATTAATTGCGTCCCTCCAAAATACTTATGTTGAAGTCCTAACCCCCAGAATCTCAGAATGCACCCTTATTTGGAAACAGGGTTGTTGTAAACGTAAGTAGTTAAGATGAGGTCATAGTGGAATAGAGTGAGCTCCTGATCTAATAGATTGGTGTACTTACAAAGAGGGGAAATTTGGACATAGATATACACATGGGGAGAACACTTTATGCTGCCACAAGTCAAGGGAGTACCAGAAGCTAGGAGAGAGGCCTGGAACAGATCCTTCCTAGTGCTTTCAGAGGAAGCATGGCCCTGCCCACATCTTGATTTCAGACCTCTGACTTCCAGATCTGTGTGCCAATAAATTTCTGTTGTTCTGAGTTTTCCTGTTGTTGGCATTTGGCTAAAGCATTTTGGGAAACCAATACAGCCAATCCCATGGGGCACTCTGGGTTGAGATGACCCTTTGGAATTGTCTCAGTTGAGTCCAGGAGTTCAGTCTTTGATCTTCATTATTGACCAGTCAATGGATGTGGGCTGCTCCTTACATCCAAAGGACTTAAACTAGAGTAAGGCAGTTCCCTTGGCCAGGGGTTATTTCTGGAAGGGTGCTTGATTATGAGCCATTAGTAGCCAACATCCCTGCCAGGCTGAGAGGAGAGTAAAGGAAGTGAGACAGTCACCCCAGGTGCAAAATTTCAGAAGGTGCCAAACCTCAGCAATCAATATAATATACTGATGCAAAATTATAAAAAAGTAAAATTAATGCACCTATAATGAACAAACATATCTTAACATTGTATTAAAATAAAAGCAGTTGTCTTGATTGTTTCCTTCTGTTGGAGGTTGCAGTATGGTTTGGCCTGACATCCCCTACAATTTGGGGAAGAAATATCTTGGTCCTTTGGGGACATTTAGGTGGCACACCTCAGTGTCAACTACACCCAGGAAGAAGGAAAGCCAGGTCTATGACCTCGGCAATGCTGTGCTACAGCCTGGTTGCTTAACCACTGCCCTCTACTGCCTGAAAGTGGAGGAAGTATTTAGAGGAAAAAGAATACTGGACAGAAGAGAATAGAGTACTCAGGAAAAGTGGGGGAAAGTTGTATAGGGTGTTGTGTTTTGAAGTCTCATCTACCCATTGTTCTGTGAAAGTGAATGCCAACATGGCCGCGAACGGCTGGGAGCTGGTCGTAGTGTTCTGGGATTCATGCCTGTGGATATACAAACCCTTCTGGACTTGGCAGAGAAGGGAGCCTGTCTCGGCCACTATATGGGTTTCAGTGCTGCAGCTGACACAGTCAAATCAAGGTCAGGATGTCTAAAGACAAGGGTGTCTGTGTCTCTCTCTTGCCATCAATCTACCCTTTTGAATGATGTAGGGCTCTTGCCCGGATATGTCCCCAGCTGCTTGAATGACAAATCTGGTACTTTTTTATGTCCCCAGTGCTGGGTTTTTGAACTTGTGGCCGAAAGGCTCCATGCTAGGATGGATGGATGGATGGTCTCGTTACATTGACCTCTGCCCTTCATCCCAAAGACGGCTCCCCTCAAGGCCACTTGAGTAATTCAGCCCTCTCCTTGAAGGCCTTGATTTCTGCTCCTCCCCCTTCCACAGACAGAACCTAAAGCAAGAGACTATCTTTCTTTGCAGAACTATTATAAATTCCCAGCTTAGCAGATTTCAGGATGATTGCCTTAGCTCCATTGTCTCTGTAGATGAGGCTCCTCACACATGACGGATGAACCCACCCTCCGGACATGCATTTTGCCTAACTGGAAGCACCACCATGAGCGATTTGACAATATGGTCTTGCGGCCAACTCCTTGGGATGGCATTGTCTGTGTGGTGATAATTTCCAATCAATGAAAATCGTCAGCAGGAGCTAGTAACCCCTCGCCTCATGTTGTGAGATGCAGTAGTATCTTAGCTGTGAGCTCTGAGAGGCCCTGGCCTTCTGAATAAACATAACGTCAAAGGTTATTCTCTGTTCTTCCCGTCAAGCCTAAATTTAGCAAAATTAGGATATGGATTTTCCTTTATTCTCTGTGATCACAAATGTAATGTCAGATTTTTTTTCCCAGAGAGCTTTTCATCCCACCTCCACTCCGTGTCAAGGTTGTCAGTACCATAATTTATTCATATTTTTGACCTCCAGGGAGGACAATATCCAAAGGGTCAGGGAGTGTTATTGGATGTCAGGATGAAAATTCACTGCTCTGGCTCCCTTTTTACAATGTTACCTTTAATCAGACCTGTACAAATGCAGCGGAGGCTGCTGTAACTCCCCATATAGTGTTACCACTCCTTAGTAGTAATTACACAGTATTTGTGTGTTTCTCCATGTTCTCCATGGCGAAGAAAGCCAGCGCCTGCTTGTTTTATTTCTCTGTAAGGAACTGGAAGTCTGGGGTTTCTACCCCCCTTCTTGGGTCACACCAAGACTTGTCAGGAGCTACTGCTGGGCCAGGTCAGGAACCAGGGGGTCGTGGAGCATCTAGCTGTGAGCTGAGCCATCTCATTTGTATGGTCCCCTTGCCAGGCTGCTCTGAGATCTGGCTTACTCTCACAGTCCAGCTCGTTTACCTAGAATGTCAAGGCCCAGGCAACCTCCCGAAGCTTAATGATTTTCTGAGAATTGTGCAGAGAGGCCTGGGGGGCTGGAAGAACAATTAATCAATGCTAAATAATAACAATAGTTATTTTCTGATTCATGGACAGAATAAATCCTTCATTTCTGGCCAGCAACAGATACAGTCCAGATGTGCACTGCAGAGACTGTAGGTTCATTAGAATTCTTGCCAAGCGGCATCTTGCATGTCTTCCAGAGGGTTCTATTTTCTCAGCCATTTTAAATGGCTTGGAAAGAGCTTTAGTAAACCCCACTGTATTTTGATTGGTTTGTCCCCATTCCCCCTGTGGGAGGCTGGGGATAAGGTACTAGATCAATTCAGGCAGTGCGTGAGAGTCACACTAAGGACTCTGGAAACAGCCAGACCTGTGTTATCATAAACTGGTTCCTCTACTTTATTGCTATATACCCTTACTCATCATGTCACTTAAGTGGTCAGTTGAGCCTCAGTTTCCTCCTTTGCAAAATAAGGGTAAGAATTGTGTCTATCCCTAGGCCTGATGAGAATATTATGTGAGATACTGAATATGCATTGAAATGGAAAAAACTTTTGT
Organism: Tupaia belangeri chinensis; assembly: GCF_000334495.1. NCBI lineage: Eukaryota > Metazoa > Chordata > Mammalia > Scandentia > Tupaiidae > Tupaia > Tupaia belangeri. Next base: position 1,349,877 of record NW_006159442.1, on the reverse strand, counting down.
TTCTTTTCTTTTTTTTTTTTTTCTGTGCATATATAAGAGTGAGCCTCTGCTGTGAAAGAACACCTTTATTATCTTACTTCGGGTTGAACATTGAATGTGTCCAGGCTCCAGAGGATGGCAGAAGCTGCTCTGGAAAAGAGAAGGAGAAGAATTGGGGACTAAGATGGGGTTGGGAGTAGGGGTTTCATTGATAGGGATGGCAGAAGGAAAGGGCAAGTAACACAAGAAATGGTGTGCAAAGCACCCTCCCAAGCATTCCGTCCTGCAAATCTCCCAGAGAGTCTAAAATGTTCAAGAACTGCTTGGCTAGGCCAGATACTTCATGCACGCTGACAAAGGGTCAGGAACTTTGGATCCAGAGCAGCCACTGCCCAGAGACTGCAGAAAACAGGTGGAGATGAACCAGTAACTCTCACAGGGAGTCACAGAAATCTTCAGAAAAAAAATTGGGGTTTTAAAGAGGGTTTGGGTGGTGGTCAAGAAGATGCCACCTTCAGTGCATGGGGTCCCCTAACAGATATTTAGCTCAGTGCATGATTTCTGGTAAGACGCACAGGATGCAATTACTTTGCTAAATGGAAGTATCACCCTCTTATGCATGATAAATTAGAACGTGAGGTTGATTGGGGGCCTGGAGCAGGAGGGTCTCCCACTTTCTAGCACCTACAGCTTTGAGAAGAACTAGTAGAACTGAAGGCTGTAAATATCTGAAAAGGCGGGCCGTTGAGAAATGGATCTCACTGAGAATTTTGTATTATCTTATCAACTGTCCATCAGTCTCATGTACTATGAATGTATCCACATAAAACATTTGTGTTGTGAGCTTTTTAGTTTGAATACACTTGCCGTAGTGTGAAAAAAGTCACTGATCCTACAGCCAAGGGATGCCTCTTGGCAAGGCACGCTCACTGTAGCTGGAGGTGTTGTCTCCTGTGGCACTTGCCACTTGCTGTAGGACACTGTGGCTGCACAGTGGATCCACGATATTTAAAAGGGATGTGGCCAGGACCTTCACAGGTGCCCAGTCAAAAATCCTATTCAATACTATGAGTAATCATTTCCACGCAACTTGGACCTTCTACTCGAGAACTGCCTGTGCTGCTTTTTTGCTTTCCTCCTCTTTTTCAGCACTTACTTTCTTATAGAAAACTTTTGTTTGTTTGTTTGTTTTTGCCGTAGAGCATATGCCCTCACTGGAGAAAGACAAAGAAACGAGAAGTGAGAAATCACCCCCTGGGGTTTGGCTATGTTGTAATCCCTTCTCCTCCATTCTCCTCTTAGGATTTTGGGTAGGCACACACATGTGCCCAGTGTGATTTTCAAGCAGCTGGGTCCAGGACTTGAATCATGATTGGCCATGTGGAAGTCCAGTGCCTTAATCACTATACACCTACTGGTTCCACCTTATGGGAACCATTTTTTGTTTACAAAGCAGCAATGGTTTTACCCCATTACTTGAGTTGCTATATTGATCAGTACCGTGTAATATGTTTTTCTCTGACGATGCGAGTAATGTGTCTATGTTGTCCAATAGGATAGTTACATCTATTTTGGAGTGCTTGAAATGTAGCTAGCACAACTGAAGAATTGAATTTATCATTTTATAATATGTAATTAATATATCATTCAATTTAAATAACCACATGTGACTAGTGACTGCCTTTAAAAAATTTTTTTTCATGAAAGCAAACAAATGAGAAAGAGAGATAAGTACCCGCAATAGTGACTCACTCTGTAAACCTCTCTAGGCTTTCTCAGTCAGCTAGGATCACAGGTGTGTGCACCCACCATGTACAGATCAAGCAGGGGACTGAACCTGTGACTTTGCATATCAATCTGGCATTGCTTGAGCAGTGCACCAAGGTGCCACTGAGTTGGCTGGACTCCCGTCTTGGAAGGTGAAAGTACAGACATTGACAGAGAACCACAAGGGACATAGGCTTTGGGTGGCTAGGCTCACACACTGGCTAAGGAACCTACTTTTTCACTCATATCTTTGAAGAGTATGTGATTCAAATTTTGTTATAATTTCAATTTACCTCCCAGACAGGAGGAAATAGGAGTTAAATGCCTTGGCATGCCAATGGTCAGCTATGTTCTTATTTTATTTTTACTACCATTACTTCAGGTAAACACATTTTAAAAAATTCTGTGTCTTGGACCAGCCAGGTGACATGGTGCTAGATCCCACATGGCTGACTCTGCGGTTCAAGTTTCAGACCTGATGGCTCGAAAAATACTCTAGGCCTGTGTATGTATATGCCCAAAATCCCTAAAGGAGAATGGAGGACAAGGAAGTGTAGCATGGCCATTCCCCATAGATGGTGATTTCTCACTTTCCCTCCCTCTCTCTGTCTCTGTCTCTCTCTATCAAGCACACATGCTCTACAGAAAAACTTCAAAAAAATTTTTTTGATGCCTTTCCCCGCTCCCCCAAGTGCTTAGCTGAGTGTCTTTCAAAGAGCACGTGTACAACAAATATTGGACAAGGAATGACTTGGGATTTTATGAAATTAAGCTGTGCTTTCAAGAAACTAAGCTGCTATGGTGATTTTTAGAAACAGATACAGTGATGTTGGGGTGAGATATCAGGAGATTGGCAAGAATCATTCAATAAATATCGATTAAAGGTGTTTTCTGGTACATAGTGGTCATGGAGTGGGAGGGAAGATGAAAGCTGCTTCTTTTTCCCTTATAGCACAATCTTTCTGGAGGCTTCCTCTAGGGACGTTTGCTGATCTTATTGTTGTAGTCGGGGCTGAATTGTATCTCACAAAAGATGACTTGAAGTCCCAACATACATACCTCAGACTGTGATTTAGTTGGAAACAGGATTGTTGCAGAGGTAATGAGTCAAGATAAGATCATACTAGAGTAGGATGGGCTCTTTATCTAATATGACTAGTACCCTCATGAGCAGGGAGCAGTTGGGCCCAGCTGTGCGGCACAGTGGTAGTGCTGTTTTGCATGCTGTAATTCACCTGTTAAGTTGGGGTTTGGGTTAATTTGTACATGTTAATAATATGTGTGCATGCTCTGGTTGGCTGGGGAAATCAGGGAGGATTATAGCATGAAATCCTATTGAGGATGCTTCTCTCTGTCTAAATAAATAAATCAATTTTAATAAAAGAAGAGGGAAATTTGGACACAGAGATATAGAGAATATCATGTACTGATAGAGGCATAGACTGGAGTGATACATCTACAAGCCAAGGAACACCAAGACTTGACCACCACTGGAGGCTGGAAGAGATTAGGAAGAGTCTACTTGAGTCTTAGAGGGAGCACAACCCCACTGATGCTTTGACTTTGAGCTTCTAGCCTCTTAGAGCTATGAGAACATATATTTTCTGTTGTTTAAAGCCACCCAATTTGTGGTACTCTGCTATACCAGGTGCTGGAAACAGAGATGGCTGGTTTATGCTGAGATGGTTTGGTGACAATGGCATCTACAGGGCTCTGCCTGTGGGTCAGTGAAGAATCTTTGAGCTGCACCATGGCTATGAGGCCAGTGGAGGGACAGGTCAAGATGGGATCATTGCAATGACCTGAGTCCCCTGGAGAGGGCATTTTATTTATTTATATTTAATCACTACACATCATTATAGCATACAAAAGGAATTTTCTCAGCATGAATACACTGTATATTGGTCCAATCAAAGATATTACCATACATATTATCATTTACAATTTTCCATTTTTGTGCCCGTTAAATGTTTTGCTTCTTTTTCTCCTTGGTTCCCTCCCTTTCACCCTCCACTGCAAACAGTGCTTTCTCATTCTGCAGCCGTGTGAAGCAGCAGACCGAGGACAAGAAACCCAAACTTAGGGCCACAGCTCTACGTTGGTCAAGCCACATTTCTCTCTGTAAAATAGGGATGCAGTGCCCTGGAATGTTTTCTTCCTTTGTGGAACTTTGCATACTCTCTCTAATTGGATAGAGACTGTGAAGGTTAGGAATCTCACCTCCTGCTACCTGCCCCAGGTGCTTGGTGTGTAATGGAGGTTCATTGCATGGAGCAATATGTGTATTGCACATTGGCCATGTCTGTTTTACATACTGTTGTATACCCAGTGTCTGCCTTGTACATGAATGAACAAGTTATAACTGGATAAATGAAGTCCATGTACTGAGCTAGTGAGCAACAAGACTGGTTGCAGGTTTATCTCTTACAGGCTATGTGTTCACCATGGAGGCAGGATGCATAACGTATCACAGGAGTGCTGTCCACCCCAACTATTCTGATCCTTTGCATCTCAGATTGATGGAGGAGGTAGTAGTTCTGGGAGGTCAATCTGTATGAGGGGCCAAAAGCCTCTACTTTGACCTCACAAGTCTAAGGCCTACCTCTGTTTTCCAGCTGCTGATAGGAGGATGGTTAGGGATGGGAAGAGGAGATGAAGCCAGTTGGGTTCAGAGGGTGCTGGTGAGACAAAGCCACCTCCATGAAGGGAGGAAATTGTGATGGTTTCGCTGGATTGCCACGACTGAGAGAATGTCTGAGTATCCCCTATGAGCTCGGAGCTGAAAATAACCAAAGTCAGCACCTTGACTAAGATCAGAGCACCATCAACAAACAAACAGCATGCACAGTTTCCTTTTACACAAGACAGCTCTTCCAACCCCTCTCTCTTCTTTCCTTTTCTTTTCAGAGCAAAACAAACTAAACATCTTCATGTCTCCATCTTGCACCCCTGTGCACGCTTGGAAAGGCGTTTCGATCAGATCTGAGCAGGTTTGCCTCATTAGGTTTTCCTGTTCATCCTTGTCAAGATTTCCCACTTGACTGCTGTGGCATGACTTCCCTGGTTAGCCATCTCAGGGGGAGGGACAGTAGCTGAGAAAGGAAGGTTTAACAAGCAGTTGCTCACCCTGTGTTGCCATTGGCCCCTGAAGCCCCCACGGAAGCAGCAGATTCAATTTAACAAGCACATCAGATTTCAAGTCCTGCTGACCTGTCCCCCGTCCCTCCTCACATCTCCCTCCTCATGAGCCCTAGCCTCTGTGGGGGAAGTGGGAATGGAAGCTACCCTCCTTGGATTGAGCCTGAATGGAAAACCAGTTCCTGTGAGCTCAGATCCCTCTGAGTAGAACTATTGGCTCCCTGTTCTTCCAGAGGGAAATTTATAGCTCCAATTTCTACAATTTACATCTTTCATTTAATATTCTAGCCTTCTTTCCCCGAGACTTCCAGCACTGCTCATGGCAGAAAGGACTTCTTATTTCCCAAGCACTTTTTGCATTATTAGTTTCATTTATAATTTTTATGTTTTCTATTGGGTCCATGTACACATCATTTCTCTGAGATCCCCAGAGCCACTGGCAAAGGGCTGGGAGCCATCATCCCTAGCAATCAGAAGCTAAAATGCTGTCATATGTTCTCTAGGGAAAAGGCTTCTAGCTCTTGCATTTAAAATTAGCCCCAATTAACCCCTCATCAACCAGCCCCAAAATGTCCATGAAAACATTGTCTTCTACTCCCCATTCTTGTCTGTTCCAGATAGGGGAGGGCTTAAGTGCACAAAATGTGAAGTTTTAACTTCTTCGAGAGCTGAAAATTTTTATTTCTATATCCATTTATTTTTTTGGAGATAGTCAAAGTCTGAGAAGACTGGAGTATAAAAACTCCATCATTGCTTTGAAGTTGAAAGGCAAGCTGCTCTGACTTTGTCTTGGAAAATCATGAGGTTGCCATGAAATAAAGGTGGAACAGTGACAGAGAGCTGTATATCCTGTAAGATCCACTAGGGGCAGTGCTAAGGATCATGGCTACAAGGCAACAATTGTTACCAGATGCCCTATGTCACTTTCAGGCCCAGCAAAGGCCATTGACAAAGTCATTTTTCTAGACTACTATAGCAAACAAATTTTGAGTTATGAATGTAACTGAACTCTCTCTTGACTTCTGAGCAACAGTAGTGTCTCTTAGAAGGGTTTAAGAGACTTACTAAGAGCACATGTTTTGGTAACTCAGACTGGAAAACTGTTTCTTCAGGACTTAGAAAATTTCAAATGAATGACAGCAAATCTGCCAATAGTTGCAAGATTGTAAGCTCTTTGCTGGGTAGATCTCTGACTACTCACCTTTACGTCCTCTATAGTAATGCCTTATCCTAGGCTTTGTAAACAAAAGGGGAAGCCCGATGTTTGCTGCATCCATGCATACTTAATTACTTCATCTCTCTTCACTTGGATAAAGGGTAGCAGGGTGTCAGCTAGGAGTGGTGCAAAAACTTGGTGGACCTGAGGGGAATGGCTCTTCCTGAGTTGGGAACAGTTTTACAAAAGGCCTTTTTGTATCCCACCAGCTCCACCAATAACCCTTCCATTGCCTGGCCAATGCATCTTGTCTTCCTCCAAATAGACTAATCCTCTTTGGGAAGCCCCAAGGAAGCCACTCATGAAAAGCCTAAGGTTAAATGGAAGCCCTTATTTCCTTCAGGTTCAGAGGCTTACATACTCACCATGGATACAGTCTCATGTACCACATGACTCGAAAGACTATAGTGTCCCAGGTACCCCAGGAGATTTTGAAAATCTTCATGTAAACAAATGCAGTTATGTGAAGATCAAACTGAAAGAGAAGTCCATATTTGCGCACTTACACTTACAAAGCACTTTCTCACTTATTATCATTTTTATGTCCTTAGCCCATCAAAAATGTCTTGTTTTCTGTTTCACACTAGATCCTTTCAGACAGCACCCTTTGAAGTTAAATTCTTTTCTGCTACTCGAATGAAATAAATAGAATATTGTCCAGATTGAAGACTAGCCTAGGTGAAAATCTGACTAAACAGGGGTCTGAACATGACAAAGGAGAATTGATATAAATTGGTCCAACACATGGAGTGTTCATTTTTTAGAGGTAATAGTAAATTAAGAACAATGAAAAAAGAGAGAGTTGTATTTCTAAAAATATATATCTTTTTTTGAAAAATACTATGGATTGCTTATTAACCTCCTGGGTAATGGACCCTCGTTCTTGTTGAGGCTGAGGGACATGGTTTGATGTCCATTACTAAACCCCCAAATGAATAGTAAGTCTCCAGAACAGTACTTACAGACTGTAATACTATTACCACTCTGTCTGCTGTGGGGTCTTTCAGTCATTTTTTCAATTAAAAAAGGCCTGATGCTCTATTAACCTTTTGTCTGCTGCTCCATCCTTCATACTGCTGTTGCCCTGAGATGACGAGTCATGTATTAAAAAAGGCATATATTACTGTAAGCTGTATCCAAGTTCTCTGTCACTAGAAAGATGAAGTATCATGTTTTCATTAAAAAATATGAGACAGTTTGTCATACTCACAACTGCTGGGTTGCCTGCAATTTCTTTGTTATAGGAGATGAGAGGTGGCTCCCACCACACTGTCTGGTGGTCAAGAAACTCACCTGAGACCCTCCCCATGGAAGATGTACCAGGAAGGAGTTTTACCCCCAGAGGGCAAAACTGCAGCCTATTGATACTTTTTCTCACAGCTGCTTTTAGGTGAAATACTGGCCTTGGTTTACCAGATGCCTGGGCAAGTAAATAAAATGCATACAGCATACCATCTACAGCTACATAGAAAATCAAGTGGATTTCTGAGTCCCCTGCCCGACTTTTTATGTGAGAAGCAGAGAGCTTCTCAGGGAAGCAGTCTAGCCTATTTATCTGTGTTCCAGATCTGTCTTGCTTTAAGTCTTGTAAGAACTGCCTGGAGTGACCAAATAACCTGGTCCTGTTACCAAGGTTCATGTTGACATAGGAGATAAGCAGGCCAGGTGCCTGGAACCAGCCACCTTGTTATCTTTGCAGTGCTAGGTGGCAGCCATCCAGGGCCAGTGTCCTGTCTTCAGGTCTCCAGAACATTCAAGAATTGCCTTTTTTTTTCCCATCTCAAACTGAATAAGGGCAAAGGGACCAAGACCATCAGTTCTTTGGAAATACATCTTGGTAAAGGTGACTTGGGTTCAGGAATACATTTGACCATAAATCTTCCTAAATTTCTGTCAGGCTATACCTGCGGATTTCTATGTAATCCTTTGCTGTCCTTCTAGCTAACCTTGTAGATAAGGCCTGACCTGGGGGAGGAAGGTGAAAGGTCCTTGTACTGCCTCTCCCCTGCCCTCCTTGCTCAAGACTCCCTGGGTCTCCTAATTCCTTCAGTCATCTCAGTCAAAATTGATTCAGAAAAGAAGCCAGCATCTCACTCCTCAACAAACATTTATAGACCGTGCTAATCGGCACTGGGACTAGTACATGATTTCTGATCTCACCCGTGAATACTGTCAAGCAATTATTTTACCCATATCTAGTTAAATACTTTTTCTGAGCTGCTGTTTAACTCTTCTAAATTCTTCCCTCCATCTCTATGGAAGGGTCAAAATTGTCAAACACTCTGCCTCCGTGTGCCAGATGTCATGGGAGGCAATTCCTTGCCATAGTTAATACAGTGTTCAGGATCAAATCTTGTCTCTGCTAAGTACTAGCTCTATGTATTTGAAAAAGTTACTTGTCACCTGCTAAATTAAGATATAACAGAATTTAACTCATGGGGTTCCTGTGCAGGTTAAATGAGATTATCATGAGAAGGCTTGGTCTGTGTCTGGCACATAGTGCTTGACAAATCCCAACGACCACTATTTTCAGGCTAGTCGGTATCACACACTTACCTCTTTAATACTAATGAGATCCTCTGAAGTAGACATTTTCCCAAGTTTTATTAATGAGGAAATTAAAGCTCAATGGGTAAAATGTGGAACTGGTACTCATCCCCAGGTCTGTGGCTCCCCAAATGTATCTTCTTTCCACTGAAATCTGAGATTCCACACACTCCCAACTCACGGAGATTTCACACACTCCCAATTCACATCTCCTGCTTTGATGCTCAGCAGATGTTGTAATCTGTTACAAAAGGAATTCCCCACCCCCAAAGCATACACTTCATTTCCTCAATGTCTCTCCATTCTACCTCTAGACTCTTCATGATCTCCAGTGAGACTGAGCTCCAGTTGTTCACTGAGATGAAAAACTCAATAACACACTCTTTATTGGCTTTTCTTCAGTAGGATTTCTTCTGTAGGCTAAGGTGGCCATTATGCTTCTTATTTCACCTCCTCCAGCTTCCTCTAAGAACTGCACACTACCCTTGCTCTTGTATTTTCCACCTCTCTCTTCCCATTGGTTTAGTCATCTTGATTAAAAATGTCCTCTATGGACAGCACTTTTTAGTCTACCATCCAGTGGTGTATTGGAGCTAACTCCTACCACTTCACAAGAGCTTATTGTTAAAATTTCTGGAACTTTGGGTGACAGTTGAAGTCATGTTGGTAGCTTGAAATCAGCCATGGTGGGGATATTATACTATAGACACCAGCAAATGCTACAAACCAATGCTTTGTGGAGAGTCAGTTGTTAAAACTTACCTACAAGCACTAGCACTGGGGTCATGGAAGCTATAAAAAGATGCTGCTTTTGATGCTCTGAAGTCCTAACCTCCAGGGCACTGCTCTGTTTTCTAAGCTGCTGGACAAGAAGTATCTCTTCTTCAAACATTGAACATGGCACCCCTTCTCCAAAAGACTGCAATTTTTTTAAAACCCTAGAGTCTGCCTGCAACAACGATGTTTCCTCTTCCAGGAATTTGGGATTGGGGTTCAGAGGTATGCTCACTTAGTTACCAGTGCTGGCTTGGACGTTAGGCAATACAGACTGTCTTGGCTACTGAGGTTGCCATACTGAGGCAGCCACCATTTAGAGGCAATGATCAATTATAACATTGATGGGCTTTAGAAATGCCAGTTTGAAAAGAGGGAAAGATGAAAAACGTATGGAGAAAAACGTAGGTGAGACCCAAGATAACCTGGAGAGGTACGAATTCTAGTTTTTATTAATAAAAAATATTTTATTGCCAGAGGGCACCACATATGAGTAAGAGAGAGAAAGAGAGAAAACCCCAATGGGCATGGCCATCCTGCAATCCTTTTTCCTCCATTTCTCCTTTCTGGCAGGATTTCAGGCACATAGGTGCATGTGCCCAGTGTGATTTTTAAGACTTCATGGCTGGGATTGCAACCACAATCAGCAATGTGGGATTCATCCTCCAATGCACAGTGCTTAACCACTGCACTATGGGGTCAGTCCAAGATTCTAGTTTTTAATTTTTTTGACCTAAACAATGTGCTGATGAACATCCTTAAATGCACATATCTTTCTACATCTCTGTATTTTTTTAAATGATGAGTTTCTGCAAATAGAGTTTTGGGGTCAAAGAATATTAACATGTTAAGGAGTCTGACATATGTTGCTAAACAACCCTTGAAAAATTTGGATTCAATTTTTATTTCTACTTGCAGTGTATGTCTGCGTCCTCATGCTTTTGTATTCGTTATATATTGCTTTGGAGAAAAAAGTGGGACAATTTATTGTACATAGCATTAACACACATTTCATAGAAAAAGAAATAAAAATGACTGTCAATAATACCACAATACACAGATTCACTTATAATGGGAGAAATGCAAATTGAAACTATCCTGAGGTACCATTTTTCACTCACATCAACTTGATAAATCTTGGAAACTTGATAACACACTCTACTGGCAAGGCTGTTGGAGAAACAAGCACTCTCAGACATTTTGGGTAAGTGTGTAAATTGATAAAACCCCTGTAGAAGGCAATTTGGCAATATCTTTCAGAATTAAAAATGCATCTACCCTTGGTCCCAGTAATTTCACTTCTTGGAATTCATTCGACAGATATCCTGGCATAATGGAGAAATGACGTATGCTCAAGGTTATTCATTTCAGCATTGTTTATGAGAGTAAAAAAATTGGAAACTATAGAAGTAAATTATTTTATGTCTATACAATGAAAAAGTATTTAGTGATAAATGAAGAGGAAGATATCAGAAAAGCTAAGATATATTGTTAAAGGAAAAAACAAGATTTGAAACTGCATGTGTAATATGCCATGTTTTATTTAAAAGAAGAAAATCAGAGTTAATAATGCATACTGATATTTGCTTGTTTAAATAAAAACTCTGAAAGGGTGCAGAGTTTGGAGTGTACTGAGGTCTAGGCAGGAGGAGGGATGTGTTGAGAAAAAGACAGTTCATTATGTTTTTGTTTATTTTTATTTGGCAACTATGTAAATATATTGACTGTCCAAAAAATAAGATGAAAAAAATACAAAAATAACCTACTTTTCCAATTTAAAATTTTAATTTGCCTTTAAAATGTTTAGTGAATTTGAATACTTATTCACAGAGCTATTTTCCATTTGCATTTCTTTCTTTTTTAAAAAATTATCTATTCAATTTTTTGTTTATTCATTCATTTATTTTAATTTGACCAGAGAGAGACAGAGAGAGAAGAGGGAAAGTGGGAAAGTAAACCACCAGATCCATAACTCAACTGCAGTCAGCCATGTAGGAGTGTCCACTGCCTTAACCACCATGCCACCTGCTGGTCCCCCCATTTGCATTTCTTATGTGGGAGTTACACTGTTTATATCCTTGAACCATTAAAAAAAATTGAAGCTTCTTTTCTTATGTATGTGGGAGTTACACTGTTTATATCCTTGGACAATTAAAAAAAATTGAAGCTTCTTTTCTTATAGAATGTAAATGCACCTTATATTTTAAGACTACTTGGAGACTGGATGGTGGTGCAGCAATAAATCAAGGTGCTCTGCAAGGCTGACCCACATGAGAAGTTTCCGAGTTTGAGTCCAGAGGGCTCCCTGAGTATGCTGGGTATGTGTGTTTTCACGAACCAGGGCTGGGTGAACCTGGATGTAGATTTTAAAGTCAAGACACTGTTGGAAGTGCTGTCTCTCTCTCTCTTCCTCAGGCTCATGGAAGAAAGAAATGAAACTTAAGAGAGAGAGAGAGAGAAAGAGAACTAACTTCTATCTCTTATATGCTTCAAATGCTTTCCCCAGTTCACTGTGTACCATCTAAATACTATCGGTATTTGATTGCTGTATAGGTATTTAAAGTTTTTATGGAATTTAATCTATCTGTTTCTTTCATAAATCTTTTTTTAAATGTAATTAGAAAATGATTCACTTTTCTAATATCCACTTGTATTTTTTTTCAGTTCTTTTGGAATTATTCTCATATAAATCCTTAGCTCTTTTGGAATTCACTCTTATGTTCTGCTTGAAACCCAGAAAATAGCATTTCTTTTTAACAAATGACTAACCATTTGTCCTCAATTTGTTGACAATGTCATCCTGTGTCCACAAACTTGAAATGTCACCTTTATTATAAGTTATTTTTATGTTTGGGTTTGATTTTGGCCTTTCTATTTTACTGCTCTGAGGATCCACTTGCCTAGTCCTACTCCAGACCAACACGGTACTCAGAAGACACCACCACGTTCTAACTGAGCTTAGAGGTTTGTGCTTCTACAACACATAGCCTTTGCTGAAACTGTGGGCAGGAGCTGAGCCCTCCTCCCTGAATCTCTATGACATCTCTATTGATGCTCTATTACGGATGAGTTTACCCATCCTCCACTCCCATTGTATCTGAAGGTCATCTTAGTTCACCAGTCGGTGAGCTCCTCAGGTAAAAGCTATGTCTTTGATTTTTGAATGTCTCTTCTATGTGCCACCTACTGTCCAGAAGAGAACCTAGTTTCAGCAACCAGCTATGAAAAAGTGGAGAAATCCATTAAATTCCAGTTGGACAACTTAGTAAACTTTTTGCATTATCTTTGAAAGTTGCATGCTTTCTCTGTTAGAGTCTTTGCCATTGAAATGAAGATAATAATTATCACCTCAGAAAGTTAGTTTAAGGATTAAAATAAATTATATTAAGAATGAAACATTCCTAGCACAGGTCTGGTACATAATAGGGACCAGTGAAGGTTATTTATTCATCCATTCATGTGTGTGATGGGCAGGTGGTTTTTGCTTTGCTAGAGGGTGTGTGCACTTGCTAGAGTGAGACGGAGAGAGAGAGAGAGAGAAAGAGGGAGAGGTGAATGCACCCTCCATGCGGAATAGTCTTGCCACAATCTCTTTTCCTCCAATTCTTCCTCCTTTTGGAATTTGGGGTCTGCATGCACACATGGCAAGTGTGTTTCTCATGTTGTTGGGTCTAGAACTTGATCCAAGCAGTGCCTCAAGCATCAGTTCACAGAACTGACTTGAGTGGTGGTGTTTTATCCCATTACCCTCCCCCTGCCTCAGCTTCCTCAGTAGTTGGGACTGCAGGAATTTTTTTCCAGCTTTCAGGAGAGGCCAAGAAGTAAGCCCATGGCTCCCATGTGGCCTCAGCCTTCCAAGTAGCAGCACTCTGGTGCTATAGCAGCTGAGCCTCAGTCAAGGTTCTTATTCATCAAATATATATGACAGTTTTGACTGATTCTTCCTTACCTCCATCATCACATGCTTGGCGGTGCTGAATTAACTTCTCTCATAATGGCTTCTTAGACAAGAGACAAGGCAAGCCTGACAGTAGGTTTCAGGTGGCTTAAGCTAAATAAGATCTCAAACGAGTAAACTAGTTCCAGTTGGGGTTTGGGGCATTTGGGGTGTATATAGTGAGAAGGACACTGACCTTAGTGGGGAAGTATAGGCTCTTATAAATGTACTAATACTCACACATATGCACACACACACACTATTGTGTGTAGGCATATATATGTATGTATATGTATGTGTGTATACATAAATGTGTATGTGTGTATAAATATAAATGCATTCACTTTGTTTCCAAAAGTGGCCAAAAAATGCATATTTCAGAGATTCAGAAAGAGAGAGAGAGAGAGAGAGAGAGAGAGAGAGTCTTAGGTGTGCCTAGTAAGTGGTTTATTCCATGTTCTCTCCCACAGAGCCCTTACTTTGTTTTCTCTTATACATCTTTTAGTCCCTCCCACGCCTGCTACTCTCTCCAGAAGACTCAGAGCTTCTCTCATATTTCTGTGGCAGCTCTCAGAGATTCGGAACTGAGTTGTCAGTCAAATTTCTCTTCTCCAAGGAGCAGGGTGGGATTTGTTAGTGTAATGGCAGAGAGTGGGGAGGTGGGAAGAGGCAATCAGGTGTCAAATGTGAATGTGCATGAAAATCTAGGACCAAGATCCCCAGGCAGGGGAAGAAATCTCCCCTAACCTCTCCGAGCACACTGGGCTTCCCCCTCATCCTGGTTTCTGAGGACAAAACTCTGCCTGATTCAGCTCTGTGACTGTGTGTCTGCATATCTGTTTTCTCACCACTTTGCAAGTTCCTCAGGATGAAGGATTGAGAATTTTTGACTCAGTCTTACTACAGAGCCTGGGATATAGTGGATATTCAGTGTACATTTGCTGTACAAGTCAGTGAGTGAAGGAAAACTATGTATATTCTGTTGGCCAATAATTTTCTACAATACATGATCATGTCACTCACCCCTTATGGTGTGGCATGGACAAGGATACACCATATCCCCCAAATGAACCTACTGACTCGGGATGGTTTTGATTTCCTTCTTTTCAATGGAATAATCATGTTTTTCAATGTAATAATCATGTTGAGGCATTGCATCCTAGCTCCTGGGATCTACAAACAAATGACAGGTTTATATAGTCTGTAGTGTCTTTGCTTTTCCAAGATAAAAAATCCACCTTGTGTTACAGTAGTCTTTAAGTAGGGGAAGTTTTTAAAAGTTTATTTGTATCACAAGAATAAGAGACACAGAGAGAAGGACTAAGAGAGACACACAGGGAGAGAGAGAAAGAGAGAAGCACCCTCAACAGTTTCACACCATGATTCCCCCTCTCATTTCCAGCCAGCTAGGATCATGGGCGCACACATTCAGAGTACACAGGTCAGCCAGAAAACTGAACCTGCAATCTTTTCAGAGATTAAACATTGTTAGAGTAGCATGTTATCATTGTTCTACGAAGCCAGTCCTAAAATGGGGGATTCTATAAAATGGAGGGGGATCATGTCATGCTTCCACTAGCTATGTGACCCTGAGTAATGACATCATTGCTATATTCAATATCTTTGAAATGGGGAACAGAACTCATCTCAAAGTGCTGGCCCATCAGAAGCACAAGGAACAGTGCTGAGCAAATGGTAGGCACTCAGTACATGCTAGCAATTATTAAGCTCCATCAACTGGTGAGTGAGCAGCTACGCTGGAGCTAGATGAAAGGTAGAGGTGTGTGGACTGAGACTAGTTGCTGCATTGCACCTTTCTAATCTATAAAACATGTGGTGTTAATAGTAAGGCATTACCTGGAGTCACTTTAGGTACTAGAGGAGTGGGGTAAATTGAGGTAATGTTCTTTTCCAGGCCTGTAATCACAGTACATACTCAACTAGGTCAGAGAGTGAGATTGTTTTGTCCTCTTTATGTTTTTTTGGATCTTAACAAAGTTCTGGAGATGGAATGATTTTCATATTGATCACTCAGTGCACATTGATTGAACACCCACTGTCTGCCAGGGGATACAAAGATGAATTAGACACAGTTCCTGCCCCCTGAGGAGTTCCCAACCTACTTGCAAAACAAGGTAAAAACTCAGCAAAAGTTTAATCTTGATCCAAAAGTTGAATAAAACTCAAAACATCCTAACATGGGGGCAAGGAATGGTTTCTGTCTCGGGTGTAGTAATGATAAGTAACCACTTCGGGTGAAACAGCAATCCAGTGGATGGGGTTGGTGAAAGGAGGTACTCTAAATGAAGAAGTTTGAGATGGAATGTGGATTCTCAAAGAAGGAGAGATTCTAAAGAGAGTCACAGGGAGGAGGAAGTTGTCTTCTGGGGATGGTGAGTGGACCAGTCTGAATGGAAAAAAAAAAGAGTTTATGGAAGAGGGAGCAAACTGGTTGGTAGCTTCTATTGTTCAGGCCTTGAAAACAGACCCAGAAAACTAGGAGTACATCATAAACCGTCGGTAGCTTTTAAGTGGGGAAGTGACAATGTGGTAGCTCCCAGATATTCTGAACTGAGTTATCAGTCAAATTTCTCTTCTCCAAAGAGCAGGGTGGTATTTGTTAGTGTAATAGCAGAGAGTGGGGAGATGGGAAGAGGCAATCAGGTGTCAAATGTGAATGTGCATGAAAATCTAGGACCAAGATCCCCAGGCAGGGGAAGAAACCTCCCCTAACCTCCCTGAGCACAATGATGTTTCCAGAACTGCCTGTTAGTGCTTCCTGAATGTTCATAACTTCACTGTGAACAAGAGAGCCACACCTGGAAGAAGTTGGGTGTCTCTCCCTGGGGCCTCTTCCCTTATCCCAAAGACCACTAGGGGCTACTTGATGCTCACTCAACCCCAAGCTCTGCGTTCTCAGAAATTATTTTCTAAAATCTTCTCTGGCTGAAAAATCTTGGTTTCAGTGGGTGCTCACAAGAGCTCCATATGGAGTGAGAACTTGCTCCATTTACATATTAACTTATTGGTGGATCTGGGCAGACCTGAGCTCATACTAGACCAATTTTCTTGACCTCCAAGTCCAGGGCACTGTCTGCCCACCCCACCCTCCACCACCATATCATAGCTTCCTCATGGAGGACTTGGTCTTGAGGGTAGAAGGAAAAAGCTGATATAAGCTGGGACCCAGCAGGTGGGGTGGTGGTTAAATTACTGAATTTCCACATGACTAACCATGGTTCAAGTCCTGGACATGGTGACTTGCTTCCTCACTTTTCCTTTGTTCTTTCCTTTCCTCACTCTCTTTCTCTGATAAGGGCACATGCCCTATAACAAATTAAAATAATAATAATAACAATAATAAATAAAATTAAATAAACAATTTTTAAGTTTAAAAAAAAAAAGCTGATATGAGCTGAAGTCTTGGCTTCTAAGACATTTTATATAATCAGAATAGAAGCCACTTTCCTGAGATTTGTTTCTAAGATGGCTGACAAGCATTTAGGAAATGACTCAAGAAGTGATGATAACTCAAGGTATTGAGAAAAGGTTGGCTACAGCCTCTCTGCCACCCCAATAGGTTGATATGTGCCTGTTAACAGTGGGTGAAAGCCAACAGACAACTGGCCATGGGGATTGCCAATAGGCAGATCTCTGATTAGTGGGCCTCGTGGCAGGGACGACCAGTTATTGCTGGGAGCAAATGGTTGCCATGGACACAGCTGGCTTAGCCACAGGGGCCCCTGAATAAGGTCCAGGAAAAAGCTCATTTCAGCCCCTTCCTGGCCATTTTGGAGACAGGTCTGGAGACCATCCAAGAAACTAGATAAGTAGGAAAGCTAGGAGACAGTAAACGACGTTGGCAAGAAGCCCGCGTCGAACAGGCAAGATGAATTTTCAAATTCAAGGAAATTGGCAAGAAGAGCAGAGGGAACCCTTACATTTTTCCTTCCCATTCTGGGTCTCTTTCCAGTGAGTTGAAAAATCTATTTTGTAAAATATATGGACCCAGAAAGAACCTAAACCCAAGGAGAGTTTTTGCCATTTGATGTATCATCCCCTTTATTTAAAATGATGAAAGAGAGAAAATGTTTTCCAAAGTGACATCATTTATCTTATGATAATCAATGAAATTCTCATAAACTAATATATTAAAGAAAACATTTAAGCTCAAACTAAGCACAAATGCAAGAGGGGTCTTAGAAATAATGCCAAGGCTCAGAGGAGAGACACGATGGCCTACTTGTTTCCCCCTTTTTTTAGGTCAGCTGTGTTTGATCATTTTAATTTTCTGAACCCTCTTTTCTGCCTGCCAGGGCTGCTGAGCACTAAAAAACCCACAGGGCTACTAGTCTTACCCTATTGTACTGTAGTTTATACAAGGAGACCCATTGACACCCTGTACCTGATCTTGACCTTGGTTATTGCTGAGTGACCATGGGTTACAAAGTCTGCTTACTTTTCATCGAAGGAAGTCAGCCAAGCAAGTTTGATTTTCCTGGAAATCCTGGGCCAGTAGAATCTGGGGCCTTAGGCAAAAGCAGGTTCACCCTTTAACTTCCTTGCTATTCAGGGCACAGGTTGTTTGTTCATATTCTCCCCATTTTGCCTGGCAGAGAGGAGGTGTTTGGAACAAACTCTCCCTCCCTTCTCCCACCTGCGCCCTACCAGCATGTGGGGGAGGCAGCCTAGGAGTCTGTCAAGAGAATTGCTTCTGAGTATTTTTCCATTTTCAGTAGTTTCTGACCCAGTTTAGCATGCAGATGCTCCAAATGCAATGGAAATGTTGCATCCCGGTGGGTTTGCCTCCCTGTTAATATGGTTATAGGATTTAGAGAAAAATCTAATGTCCCTGAGGGATGAGGGAAGGAAGTTGCCTTGTCTTCTTTTTAAGATAAGAAGACTTCAAGGAAGATGTAGCATTGCATAGAGGTGGAGGGAGTCAATATCTTTCTGATTGTGATCTGAGGAGCCTGCAAGGCTTCCACCAAATCTCTTACTTCCAAATATGTCAGTGGCTGAATTTTTGTCATTGATATCTTATGCATATACTCCATCTATCCATTCATTCATTTACTCATTATTCTTCCTTTCTTGACATACATATGTATTGAGGTATCTATTCTTGAGCAACTCTTAGACAGCTTTTTGGCAGATGCATGCTCTCTGGAGGGCATTACATTGAGTCAGTAGAATCTAAGGGACAATGACTAGACAGGATGATTTCCCTTTGAGACCTCAAACAATAGGACTTCCTCCTTGATCTCTCCTCTGGACCCTGGCAGATGTCTGGGGCTCCTAGGGCACAGTGGAAACTTCTGCTAGTCTTATTATTTCAAAAAGAATATAAGGCAACTTATCTTCCTCAGCCCTCAGAGAAATTAGATTTTTCTCTAAATCCATCACCATTTTAACAGGGATAAGTGATAATACTCTAAAAACATGCCAAATTCTGTGCTTAACCCTTATATACCTTTACTCATTCACCTTCTAAAAAAAAAGTTGCAAGAAAATAGACATTTGTGAAGGTTTTGTGAATCCTAGAACATAGAAGAAATTAGAAAATATCTATTTAATGAATGAATGAATGATTCCTCCCAAGACTCTGATGTTGTTAATTATCTTTTTTTTCTTTTTTCTTTTCTTTTTTTTTTTTTGGAGAGGTTTTCACTATAGGGTGCATATGCTCGCCAGACAGAGAGAGACAGAGAGACAGAAAGCGAGAAATCACCCCCTAGGGGGGATGGCCACACCGCAATCCCTTCTCCTCCGTTCTCCTCCCAGAATCTTGGGCACGCACGCACACATGCCCGGCGTGAGTTTTAAGCCACCGGGTTTGGGACACAAACTGCGGTTGACTACATGGAAGTCCAACGACATAGCCATTACGCTAACCGCTGGTCCCTCTTTTTTTTTTTAAGGAGAAACCAGCAATAATTTAGGAAAATTAAGCAATGTCGCCAGTCTCCCAGCGTTTTTGCTATAAGCTAAGGTTTGTATTCAAATCTATGTAACCCCCAAGCAGTGTTTATAATTACTACTTACAGTGACTAAATAGTGGCAAACTCATGAAGAATGTCAGTAGTGGTAGGTGGGGTGAGACTAGGAAAGCTGCCATTTTTCTATCTCACCAAATCTGGGTCAAGAGAATAAAAACAAATCTGGTCTATAAAATTCCTTTTGTACTTAAGAAGTAGGTTTAACCTGGTGATAACTTCAGTATTGAAGTTCTGACCCCAAAATACTTGTCACATGATGATCCACAGACTGATGTGCTATTGCCAATCCAACCCCAATGACAATTGAGTCTGCCACAATTGGAAACTAATGGAATCACCAGATAACTATTGTCTTTTTCTGTTTTCTTTAAAAGAAGAAAGAAACATGTTACATACTTGGGACAGAACATGGTTTCTTTACGCATGAGACCTCATGATATTCTCTATATTGAAAGATATATTTGGGAAATTAGAAACAAGGGTAGTAAGAGGAATCTCCCTAGAAGTCTCCATAATGGAACATTCACAACTGATTGTTTCTGTTGTATTAATTTATTCTCTAGTTTGT